>NC_090174.1:33048023-33333023 GCF_024679245.1 Pseudorasbora parva
TCGTTTTCTAGCTACTAACCACAGCCTTCAATCCACGGAGCAAACGCGGAGGTCAATGCTGACTTTTGATTGGTCAAAGATGTGGTCGCGGCTTGATGACATACTCTCGCGTAAACAAAGCGCATGAAAATGACGATTTTCCACTTCCAGAGCGAAAGACTGATTAGTGTTTATTAATGTTTGTAAATCATGGTGTACACAAAACTCTAGTTTATACAAGAAACTTTTGCTGATACAAAAAGTTGTTTAACAGTTAATTACATATGATGCCATATGAAAGGCAATTTCGTACAGTAAAATGTAAATAAAAACCTTTAGGTTTGAAGTCATTAGCCTATAAGAAATAGGTAACTGTCAGACAGACAGAATTAGATTTAAATTTAGTTATATTTGATAATCTTAATTAAAATAGGCTACTATAACATTAGGCTACACATAAAAATTAAAAAAAATTTAAAAAAAAGACAGAATGTCTGTCTCTAGTGAATGGCAACAAAAATTGACAACTTGTTCAGTTCATGCTGCAATGTCTAGTTCATATGAAAAACTGCAAATAATCATAATTGCTGTCTGTGGGAGAACTCTAGGGCAATAAAGGATAGTTCACCCAAAAATGAAAATTTGAGATTTATCTGCTTACCCCCAGGGCATCCGTTGCTCGTATTTTTGCATGTCAGTGGGTTGTTTTCTATGAGAGCCACTATAAGAGTAAAAACCACACAGACATACGAATCCATATTAAACCCTGTGGCTCGTGTCGACAGAAGAGAAGATTAAAGGTTAACCGGAGAAGGCTAAAACCCGGCCTGATCATGTATATACAGGTCCTTCTCAAAAAATTCGCATATTGTGATAAAGTTCATTATTTTCCATAATGTAATGATAAAAATTAAAATATCATATATTTTAGATTCATTGCACACCAACTGAAATATTTCAGGTCTTTTATTGTTTTAATACCGATGATTTTGGCATACAGCTCATGAAAACCCAAAAATCTAAAAAAAATTAGCATATTTCATCCGACCAATAAAAGAAAAGTGTTTTTAATACAAAAAAGTCAACCTTCAAATAATTATGTTCAGTTATGCACTCAATACTTGGTTGGGAATCATTTTGCAGAAATGACTGCTTCAATGCGGCGTGGCATGGAGGCGATCAGCCTGTGGCTCTGCTGAGGTGTTATGGAGGCCCAGGATGCTTCGATAGCGGCCTTAAGCTCATCCAGAGTGTTGGGTCTTGCGTCTCTCAACTTTCTCTTCACAATATCCCACAGATTCTCTATGGGGTTCAGGTCAGGAGAGTTGGCAGGCCAGTTGAGCACAGTAATACCATGGTCAGTAAACCATTTACCAGTGGTTTTGGCACTGTGAGCAGGTGCCAGGTCTTGCTAAAAATAAACATACTTTCATGAACTGTATGCCAAAATCATCAGTATTAAAACAATAAAAGACCTGAAATATTTCAGTTGGTGTGCAATTAATCTAAAATATATGAACGTTTATTTTGTATCATTACAAAAATCATCACAATAGGCTATAAATAACAAATAAAATATTTCTAAAAGCATGTTAATATACAAAAGCAATACAAAAATAATATAGGCTGTTATGAAGGACTGTCATGTGTACATAATAATGTACTATGATTGTTTAAAATCATAGTTTACCGCGAAAGTATTAGTAGCATCCTTATCTATCGCAATCGTGCATAGACAATTCTGATGGAGAACGAGCTCTGTACTATAATTATTTACAAGACATGTTTACATATATTTACCATGAGTGCTATGCTTAGTTGTACATTCGCGAGCTAAATGTGTATGCCGTAAATGCACCGTTATTTGTTTACATAAAAGCAGCCGGAATGGCGCTAATGACGTCACGGCCACGAGTTCGAGAATCCCTAAAATTAAACATTTGTTTAAATGTTTTTATTTGGTATTACAGCAGAAGATCGATTGTAAGTACACTTTTTGTGCACACAAATGCAATTTATATCTTAAATATACAAAAATAAAAATAAAGATAATAATTAACAGCAAATTTAAATATGAATATCAATTAGGTTGAAAAAAACCCCCCACAACTTCAACCCTATCCAGTGCTATGTAGTGTATTAAATAGTGTACCAGTCAACTCTGTCAGCCATAATTTAAAAGTTAGAACTTCCTTTTTCTTCCACAACATAAGAACAAGTTTTTTGGCAGAGATTAATCCATACAAAACAAAATGTCATTGCTTCTCAGGGAGACACTTTGTACGTTTTCTATTTTAATGCTAGGTTTGTCTTATTTGAGATAACAAGTCATCTTGAGGCCCCCTCTGATTGATATTCACTGTGCTATAGTGAATATGGCTGATAAATATTTACGGAAATTCCAAATATATGTGGAATATATGCTGTAAAAAGCTGTTTAAAGCTCCTATCATTTTTTAAATTGCTCATGTTGTCTGGAGGTTTTTGTCTACTGTATTTCTTTGGGAAGATATTTTTGCAGTGTTCCAAAACAAAAACCAAAATTCCCCCAAAGGTTAAATAATAGTGCATTCCACTGAAAAGAGGCATATACTGTGTAGGCCTATATCCCTCACAGCCTCCCTTTCATTCCTGTTAAAAACTGCAGCTGCAGCACCATCTGCTGGCAGATATATCAGTATTTCGACTAGGAAGAGGGAAACAACAGCCGCATTTTCGTTGTACAAAGCTAATTTAAGCACACATAAACTATAAACTACTTAAACCAAATTCATGACAAAACGTCTCATTTTAGTTTCATTTTATAGCTAACATTGTACACACAAATAATTACAAATAAACTGTTGTGTCACCAATCTTACTAGTACTGATCCAGAGGAATATGGTTTGGTGAATTGCAGTTTGTATGATGATACAATGTCATATACAACACAAACATTAATATAATATAATATAATATAATATAATATAATATAATATAATATAATATAATATAATATAATATAATATAATATAATTAATATAATATAATATAATATAATATAATATAATAAATATAATATAATATAATATAATATAATATAATATAATATAATATAATATAATGTAATACATAAATGAACAGTTTAAAAAAAAATGAGGAGTCAAAAATGTCAAGGTTGTTTTGTAGCGTTAGGTTATCTTCCCATACAGAGATAGACAAGTGTTTCCACAGTGTGCCCCTTAAGTGGAATTAAAGCAGGTACAACAGCCACAGACCATTTTTCTTCATTGACTAACTTGTTATATCAATTTGGTCAAGAATCTTTATACTGCCATCCCCCAAACTCATCCATATGAGAGGATGATGGAAAACCATGATTCATTAGTTCAGTGGCAGTGAGCTTTACACCAAACAGCACATACCTGGCATTGCTGGTTATCTGTGGCTGCAGCACACATAGAAACTAATTTTATAAAGCTCACAAATGAATACTTGTTCTGATTTGCATTTACAGGGGCAGTTTAGTGTTAAAAGCAGGGTCTGTGGTAATGCATCAGGGCTATATGCATCAGTCAGCACTCTGTAATCCTTTTCTCTGGGCTTGTGTGGCCCAGCACTTTCTGTCTCAGCTGTGCTTAGATTAGCAGGATGCATTTAAATTTGAGACTCATACTGGATAAAAACACATAAGTCACAATAAAGTGAAGTGGCAGTTTAATTGTTAAGATTTTTAAAAGTGGTTGAATAACCACTCTGGCTCTGCTCTACCAGAACATGTTTCTTTAGTCACAGCTCTCTCTCTCTCTCTCTCTCTCTCTCTCTCTCTCTCTCTCTCTCTCTCTCTCTCTCTCTCTCTCTCTCTCTCTCTCTCTCAAAAAATATGCAACGTTAGGATAAGGATAAATTAACCATTTACTCTGTGTGAGAATCACTTCAGCTGAATTAAATTAGCTTGATTTTGAGTTAAAGGGTTACTTCAGTGATTAGCATATGGCTTTGTATCAGTAGAAACCCTGGAGTATATTCAAATGATTGTGCTTTCCCCCCCTCATATCCCCCCGAGACTAGAGATTTATGCATTTTATTTCTGGAAAAATTCCTCCTATGATGGAAATTGACGATATTTGCATCATAGGAGGAATGTTTGGAATAAGGCTAAAGACTACACTCAAAAAAATTACTCTTTGAATCAACATAAAAAAAATCATGGAAATATTTCCACATAATTAACTTGCTTTATTTCAGCATTATGCAATTCTGTTATTCCAATTTAATGTACTTATGTTGGGTCAACTTAATTTTTTAAGGTTGATTCAACTTATTTACTATGGTTGGGCACAGCTTAATTTAATAGTGTCAGCTCAACTACACACATTTGTTGTAATCTTGTTGTATTAACTTATTTTATTTTTTTTAGTAGTTTTGACTAAATTATTGTATGTCAATCCGTTTAGATAAAGTAGGATAGAGAGGGATAGAACTGATGCCCATATCTATTCTATGGGAGCTGCGTCACATGAATTATTTTTCTTTATTTCTATAAAAACTATTAGTCAACAACACTTGATCACTTGCTAATTGTAACATGCAAGTATATAATCAAGTAAAGCATCTCTCATCACTGGCATTAGCACAGTTTCAGAACAGCATAGGTTAACCACAAGATCTACAATTCACGATAATGGTAACCTCAAAAAAAATGAACACAATGTAACAACTATGACTTATGAGTTTAATGTCTCGGGGAATAATTAACTCAAAAGGGATTTAATATTCAATATTCATAAATTTATGAATATAATTTGCCAGTTGTTCATTACGTATTAAGATTTTCCGATAGGGAAAATTGTTTAATTAAATACAAGTAACCCTTTATGAAATTGCTTGAAATTATCCTACTAAGTTCGTCCACCAAATTAGTTATAGACTTTTCAAATTAATTCTCAATAAGGGATTACTGCTTTACGAGCGCATAAGAAACATTAACTTTACTGATCAGGACAAGTTCAATATTTCAAATGGTCATACAGTTTACTTTACTAACATAGTAGCATAAGCAGTGAGGTAACGTTAAATCGCAAGTTTCATTGACTTTGTGTATGTGGGAGAACAACAGACCCAACTCATTAAATGTCTTTTGGAGGTTTAATAAACACAGACTAAAAATAACACTACGATTCACACAGAAAGTACACACTAAATATGCATCAAGAAAGTAGACATGTAGGTATTAACGAAAGAATACATAAAAGAGAATAATGACTAGACTGAAATTAGAGAGAGATAAAAGAGAGAGATGAGAGAGAGAGAGAGAGAGAGCGAGAGAGAGAGAGATGGTGCAAAGCATTAGAGGTAAAAACACAGCTTTCCTTCAGTTCACCAAATACGACCTTCACGGAGTTAATTTGTCCCGACGGGGAAATACACACCCTCTTTACAGCAGTTTGACCTTTATAAGAAGAAGAATACTTGCATTCTTTTTGGTGTCGTTTTGGCTTCTCGCTTGTGTGTGTGTATATTTCTGCGTCTCCGGGGGTTCTCTCCGAGGTCGGGAGGTGACGTAGTTTTTCCTTTAGCGGCGCTTCGGGTCCACCTCCTGACGAAGCCCGTGGCTAGTAAGTTGATGGAACGAGGAACAAAGGGTTGTTGAAGACCGGATTGTAGAAAAGGAGTTTCTTGAAGAGGAGTTTTCAGAAGAGAAGAGTTCAGAAGAGTTCAGAAGAGATTTTTCGAAGCCAAGAGGGGGGAGTTTTTGGAAGGGCTGAGGCCTGCTTGGAGGGCCTGCATTGGTGGCATGGCTTAAGTGCCAGCCCCCCCCGTGGGTGTTGGCTCCCACAGGGAGAGAGTTGGAGAAGTAAGAGCAAGAGATTTTCGGAGAAGAGAAGAGAGATATTGTGGTCTCCACTGGTCTTTTAAGACGATTAATCCGCGCCCCCTTCTGGCTAATTCACCCAATCCAGAGGGTGAATTCTGAGCGGGAGAAGTTCTCTTTGTCTTAGTTTTATGGCCTGTTTTGCATATTTCTGAGGTGTCGTAAAGGGGTGTTGATTTTGTATGGTTTTACTCCCAAGTCGGCTAAACATATTAATGATACATTTCACAATCCCATTATGTGCATCGTTGAGTAAGTCAAAGAAATAGGAATATTTAGATATCAAACACCTTATGGCTGGGAGATATTAAAACAGAGATACAATTTTACACAGAAATACAAGCATTTAAAATGAGCTTACATTGTTTCTATGCCATGACTGAGTAGGCCTGAGTCAAGGAGCATGCATATACACACCAAGCTACCTCGTATACAGTCTAGAATAGTCTTAATTAAAGCTTCATAAGGAATGTGTGTGTGTGTTTGTGAGTCCTTGTGTATTGACAGGAGCCTTGGCGCCTTTCGGTCTGGGGAATGAAAAGGGGGGGAAACAGGGTTCGAGTCGTGTGACCCGATCAGGGCCTGTGTTATTTGGACGGGGTCGTAAAACTGCCGAAGTTGTCACTTCCCCCAGACTCTGTGGCGTGGCTCTTAATTTACATGCGGCTAAAAGCTACCCCCCCTTTTTACAATCAACATTGGGTTCCTCTTTGATCCTCATTGTAAGAGACCACAGACGCTACAGTTCCCCCTTTTCATCTGACGAAGTCCGTATGACATCGTCGGATGACAGTTATCGTTTTGGTCGGATGACAAGTGGATCATGATGGTCAAGTGGCTAGTGGTTTCTAATTGTTGTTTTTCTTCAGCCTTTGGTTCTTGAGGTTATTCTCGGGCAACCTCCCATCACGATGGATGGATGGTAGGTGAGTCAGGCAGTCGGGAGCAGGTGTTTGTTACGGCTGGGGCGCCAGCTCGATGAGGTCCGTCTCTGCTCCGGGCGTTGTAATTTCCCTCCGGGGTTTCCATCGGAGACCCCCGGACACGGCCGTGGTGAGCTTGGCTGTGGAGGTTCTCATCTGGTTGAATTTTCTGTACAGGAGGAAAGCGATGCCCAGGGTTAGGGTATTGCCGAAGATCATAGAGACACATAGCGCAGCGTCAGCTGCGGTCCAGGTTTGGACCACAGGAGAGTTATTCAGGATGGGTATTCGGGACAATGCTTGGAGGGCTGTATCAAGGGGAGCAATGTCAATGAGCTGGGGCCCCCCTTTCTCAATCCAGAATTCTAACTCGGGAGCGAGGGTGAAGTTGTGGTCCTTGAAGAAGGCGGGGATTTCCAGTTCCGACTGGTATTCTTCGCTCGGGAGGTGATACAAGGCCAAGTCGTCCAGGTGGAGGATGGCTCCTCGTGGTACCTGGACCCACATGCTCTGATCCAGCAGGTTGATACGAGTCGCAGTGTCGTGTTGGTCGTAGATCAGTGTGGCGGTGCGCACAGGAGTGTTGACGAGCCACCTGTCACCTACGATCTCTGCTTGCGTCTCGGTGACTAGGGTACGAGGCGTTGCGTCGGTGGGGCAGCGGGTATTGCTGAGCATAGGTTGCAACCCGCAGATTCCCTCCGTATTGTCTCGGAGGAAAGGTTTGCTTGGGCAGAGATAATGAATGTCTTTGGTCAGGGTGCACATGTGTAGGTTTGGGGCTAGGTACAGCTGTGTGTCGCTGTCATGGTACGCGACTACCTGAGGAGTGCGCACCTTGAGGTGGGTGTTACCTTTCCAAAAGCCTACATTAATAATGTCTTTGAGTCGGTAGATTCGGCTCGACTCGATGATGGGTAAATTAAGGAGGAAACCCATTTCTTTCTGCTCGGGATCCACGTAAAGGGGAATGGCGCTTCCCAATGAGTAGGCCAGGTGTATCTGCAGCGGGTCAGTGGGTGCGTTGATCGCAGATGCCAACACGTTTTGCACCAGGCTTAAGGGTATCAGGTACGGTGGGATTCTACCCATGGCTAAGCTGTCGATGGACGAGCTTATTTCCCGTAACATGTCCGTCATTAAGGCGGTAACTAGCTGCGTTTGGGCAAAGTCATTTTGGAAGACGGTGAATAACTGTTTCATGGAGTTCACGGTCTGGTTCAACAGGACACTGTGGGTGTTTAGAATTACCACAGTTCCTCTCAACGTCTTGCCGATGGTCTGTAGAGCGGCACTCTGTGTGGTGAGTTGCTCTTTGAGCTGTGGAAGTTCAGTTTGGATTTCAGCCACATGTCGTCTTACTGTGGCGATGTTCACTGCGTTGACACTGGACATACCAATGTTAAACAGAGTTCCGACGGCGGCAGCGGCTCCGAGCAGCGCTCCCAGGAACCGTTTGGGGCGGCGGTTGTGTCCACCTAATTCTGCCTGGGTGACGGTCATCTTCTCTAGTTGTTTTAGCATGTGCGTGACATCAGCATCGGCGTGGCGGAGAGAGTCCTCTGTCCAGCGAGCACCAGCCCAGCTGTACTGGGCTCCTGCACGGGGGTAGTGTGCGTTGTAGACGTTGCGGGGGTCAAGTCGGACATACACCTTCTGAGTGTGGGTTCGACAGTTGGTGATCAGAAGTCCAGGTTGCTCTCTCAGTACGATGCCCGAGGCTGGACCCGGTGTGATGATGTCTGGTGGTGGCTGGCCTCTGATTGTCTGGAGGCACAGGAGCAGGATCCACAGTGGCATCCTGTTACAGGCAAGAGAGAGAGAGAGAGAGAGAGGGAGAGAGAGAAAGAGAGAGTGTGTGTCAGTGAGATTTGTCCCAGGTGGGTGGGACAGTCTTCTCGTTTCGGGGACGGCGGTTGTGTTCAGCTTGCATTGGCCCCTAACTGTCTTTCTCTGTTAGTGGCCACATGTCTCTTGATCTGGTTCCTGTGAACCCATTTGAGAACTGGTTCTCTTTGTCCCTGGTTTAGCTGAATCTGGTAGGCGACGGGAGAGAGTTTGTTCATAATCTCATGGGGTCCCGTCCAGTGGGGCAGAAATTTCTTTGACAATCGTCGGGAGCCTGTCAAAGGTGGCGGGTTGAAGTTGTAATACCAGACCTTGTCGCCCACCTCCAGTTCTTGGTGTGAGGCTTTGCGGTCGTAATAGGCTTTCTGACCTTCAGCGCTCTTTTGCAAGTGTTGCTGAGCAAAGGCAAAAGTTGTTTTTAAATGTCTATGGAGCTCATCGAGGTACTGGAATGTGGTGTACGCGGTGACCAGGTTGGAGTCGCCGGGTTGGTACAGCAGGTGTAGTGGCAGAGTCATCTGCCGCCCAGTCATGAGTTCAAAAGGGGATACCCGTGTTGATTCCTGCGGGGTGGCTCTGAGGGCCATCAGCACGAGGGGGAGTTTCATATCCCAGTCTTTTTGGTTAGCAGACACGTACTTTCTCAGCATGGCGACTACTGTGCGATTCGATCTTTCGACTTGCCCTGATGCGATTGGATGATAACTGACGTGCAGTCTAGCCTGTATCCCCAGGCATTTCCAGATTTGTTGCATGATCTCGGCAGTGAAATGGGTGCCTCTGTCTGAGTTGACTTTCAGTAGCAATCCGAACCGTGAGAAAACGTGGTTTAACAGGAGGTATGCTGTGGTCTGGGCGGTGTCGTTGGGTGCTGGTAGACACTCCACCCACTTGGTAAACTGGCACACCACTGTAAGAAAGTACTTGTTGCCTCTTGTGGACCTGGGCAGGGGTCCTACCCAGTCGATTTGTAGGTCTGACCACGGAAACGTGATTCCTCTGCGTTGCAGTGGGGCTCTGTGGTTCGGGTTTGCCGGTTGGAACTGACAGCAAACCAGACACTCTCTGACGTACTCCGCAACATCTTGCTGCATGCCGGGCCAATATGCCACCTGTTTCAGTGTGTCATACGTGGCTCTGGTGCCGTGGTGTCCCGCACATGGTGTGTCGTGGGCGTACATTAGCATCACCCCCCTTTGCGATCGTGGCACCACAAGCCGTGGCGTTGTGCTGCCATCGGGTGCAAACCACAGAATGTCGTCCTGTATACGCATCATGTGTTTGGAGTTGTATAGTTGCTTGAGGCTTGAATCCTCGGAGAGGTCAGAGTCAGAGATAGGGTGGTCGGAGGGGTCAGAGAGGTGGTCGAAAATTGTCTTAATTGCCGTGTCAGAGGCTTGCATTTCCGCAATGTCGTTGTGTGAAATCTGCGGCGTGAGCGCCAGTGACTGTGCGGCGGCCATCGTGGCGGGTGCTGGTCGCTTGCTGCGGGTTAGCACTGCCACGGCGGGGCTGGGTGTGGGGTTTGGAGGTTCCCACATCTCGCCGTGTAGTGCGCCCATCTTTGCGAGGGCATCGGTCTGGTCATTTAAGTCTTTGTCGGGGCCGGGTAGTTTCGAATGGCCTTTGACCTTTTTCTAGTACACCGTCAGTTCATGTGTACTTGTGATGTTGTCACATTCCTGGAACAGGTGTTGGTGCTTGACTGGCTTGTTGTTAGCGGTCTTGAAACCATTTTGTTTCCAGGTTGGAAGGTGGCAAATGAAACTGAGCCTGGCGTAGTTAGAGTCTGAACAGATGAGTAGTTCTTTGAAGTTACGGGCTGACGCGATCTGACAGGCTATGAGAATGGCTGCTATTTCTGCATATTGCGATGATTGGGGGCCCAGCATGAAGTGTCGTGGTGGGCACGGCTGATCGTTCACCCATAGCACACCTGCACCTGCTTTGAGGGTGCCGTCGTGGTTGTAGGAGCACCCATCGGCGTAGGCCGTGGGCATGTCTTGGCACGCGTTCAGTTCAAAGTACCTGTGACAGGTGAGTTGTTGTTGTTGGGGTTCTAGTTCATCAGCGGCAGCTGTAGGCGTGTCATCAGAGCAGTTCTGGCATGCAGCCAGGCCATTACCCAGCGCAGACTTGTGGTTCTGTGCATATCGTGCCTCAACGTTGCGGCCTTGGAGGGCCATCAGCCATGTGGCGATACGTGAATTAGTGACTACGCCATCTCGGATGCGTTGGCTATTGAGGAACATTACGGGCTGGTGGCAAGTCTCTATGATAACCTTCTGTGCCCCAATGTAGTTGGAGAACCGCTGTATGGCCCACACCGTGCAGAACAGAGCTTTTTCACAGTCCGAGAACTTGCACTCCGGTGGGAGAAGCGTTTTGCTGGCATATGCCACCACCAGCACCCACCAGCACTAAGACAGTGGTCGGAAAACCCGGCTTCCAGGTAGAATTCCTTCTGTGGATCTGGGTAAGCAAGGCATGGGGCTGTGCATAAATGTCTTTTTAGTGCTGCCATGGCGTGTTCCTGAGCTTCGGTCCAGACAAACGGTGAGTCTTTCTTTAGCAGGGCTGTGAGCGGTCTGGCAATGTCTGAATAGTTCTCGATGAATAGTCGGGAGTAATTGCATACCCCCAGAAAACTGCGTAGCTTAGAGACATTGGTAGGGTGCTTGATGTTTTGAATGGCATGAATTCGGTTAGATTGAGGTTCAATGCCTTGGGATCCGATGAGCAGGCCAACGTAGTTGACCTTGGTTCGGCACCATTGTCCCTTGTGGAGGGCAATCTTGGCACCGGCTGCGGATAATTGGTTCAAAACATAGTCTATTTCTTTCAGGTGGTCGTCCACCGTGGCGCTCTTCATGAGAACGTCGTCTACGTAGATTAAGTTGCCTCTTACTCTGGCATCCGGGCAGGCTTTGTTAAGGAAGATGTTGAACTCAGCTGGTGAGTTAGCATATCCGAACGGGCACCTGTTGAAGGTGAATTGTCGGTTGCCAAATGTGAAGGCCAGCTTGTGTTGATCTTCTGGATGCACTGGGATGGTCCAGAATCCAGAGGCCACATCAAGTGTAGAGAAGATTGTGGCCCCCCTTATTCGGGGTATTTCTTGTTCCAACTGAGTCATTGGCCACCTTGACAGCGGCACCTGTTGATTCAATCTCCGATAGTCTATTGTTGGGCGCCAAGTGCCGTTGGGTTTGAGCACGGGCCAAATTGGGGCGGAGTAGGTGCTGTTACATGGACGGATGACACCTTTTTCGAGCATGGACTCGATAATCTTCTGCACTGGTTCGTATGAAGCGATTGGAATCTTGTACTGCTTGACAAACGTGGGAGGCGCACCAGGTTGTGTTGGGATGCGCACCGTGTGGAGGTTTGTGAGACCGCAGTCTAATGAGTCTTTGGCAAAGGATTCTTTAAACTTATAGAGGACTCGTCTGAGTCCCTGACGTTCTGTCTCATTTTGGAGCGCGTTAGCGTCTCGTAGAATTTGTTGCACTTGAGACTCAAAACCGGGGTACGGTTCCTCCACTTGGGTGTCATCATTCAGTTTGGTATGGAGGGGTGCAGCTAGTTCATCGGTTTCCATGACAGGCTGTTGGGAGACTGTGTATATTACAAGGTGACTGTCCTTTGTCAGCTCCGTTCGGCAGACCTGGTCTTTGGCCGCCGGCATGACAGATGTTATGGCGATGAACTTGAAGGGTACAGTGAATAGGGTGTTGTCTGTACATTCTGCTGGTATCAGTGCGGGCGGAATGGGCCCAATGATTGGTAACACAAGTTCAAAGTCATGAAAGTCATTGCTGATTAGCCATCCCAGTCGAAAGGCTTTTGGAATGTTGATGTCAATTGTTGTGCAGTTGTTGAACAGGATGTAAACAATACGAGATGACACTTCAGTGAGGGGTGTGGCTTCAAGTGTGAGTCCGAGTTCCACACATTCGGGTGAGGGTTGGAAGGAACTCAGCGTGTGGTTTAAGGTTTGACCACATCGCATGTTGAGCCGCACAGCGACCCCTTTGGTGTATGCTGGTATTGCAGTTCCTTGTTCACTGACAAGCGTGCAGACTTCAGGGATGGTCTGTCCTGACATGAGATTGTCAAGACTGATGGGAAAGGGTGGCTGTGACGTTAATGGAGCCCATACCATTTCGTTACATACGTCCACATGAGCCTGGAGGCGAATCAGAATGTCTGCTCCGATGTAAACATCGTGGGGCGGGTCCGGCAGGACCAGAAAGTAATGGGTAAGGCACCTGTGGTTCCATTTCAGGTGTAACGCACAGACTCCTTTGGCGGACACCATAGAGGAGGGGTATGAGTTCAAAGGAAAGCGGGTGCGCTTGCTGGTGTAAAGAGTGTGTGGTGCCTTTTCACTGAGTGATTTGAACAGTGAGAGACTAATGGCTGAGTTATCGGCCCATAGTGCGAGAATAATGTTTGTGGTGGTGATGTCATTCAGCTGTAGGTCATTCATGACCCGGGGGCAGAAGGCATCAGAGTCTTTGGTTAGCTGAAATGTGCAGAGTAGCGAACTTGCACTTGGCTTTGGGGCTGAGGCTGGGTTGTCACAGTGTGCTGCAGGGGGTCCCGTGACCTTTGTGACCTGGCAGTCTGGCTCTGCGGGAGTTCCCGTGACCTCTGTGACTTGACAGTCTTGCTCAGACGATGTGTGTGTCTGAAGGGGCAGAGGGTCACGCACTTGAGCCCAGACTTTCAGCTGTTTGAAGTCCAGTACGGGTTCGAAGCGGTCCAGCAGGTCTTTTCCGATGAGAAAAGGATAAGCGTTCATAGGGGAGACATAAACGGGATGTATCAGGCTCATCGGTCCGATTGTCAGGTGGATGGAAGCTACGTGCTTGAGCTGGATGTCGTTTTGGCTATACGACTGCACATTTAGCTTACAAGTGTGAAGGTTAAGGGTGCGATTTTGCCTCTGTGCTTCAAATCTGAGTCTTTCAAACAGTTGGGCGGATATAAGCGTGAGGTCGGAGCCAGTGTCAACTAGGGCTTCGAGCTTAAATTCCCTTTCCATAGTGATAGTCAGATAGAGTTTTCGAGCCATCCCCTTCTCGATTAGGTTTCCCAGGAGTCTTGGTGTGGGGACCTGTGTGTTGCTTGATAAGCTGTCTGGATATGTGTCAAGTGTCTCATTATGCGTGCAAATAATCAAAACAGCGCTTTCTGGTACGCTGGGCTGCCCCATGATACTGTCTTGATTAGAGGCTGTTGCTGTCAGCTGTCGTGTGGGTGTGCTGCTGACGTGTGGGGGTGCAAAAGTTAGTTCATTAGTCTGTGGTTGGGGAACAGTGTTCAGGGTGGATGATTCAGTTGCAGGAGGGTCAGGCAGGTTGATTTCAGGTATCATGTCTAGTCATGCTGTGCCTGGTCCGTCCTTCTTGTCTTCCTTGTGAGGTTTCTGTCGGAGGAACTCTTTCAGGGTTTTTAAGAGCTCTGTAACCTCAGAAGCAGCTGCACTTTCTTTGCCAGACGTGGGTTCAGGTCTGGGCCTGCCATTGTCCCGTCGAGGGTGGCCTCGTCGCTGGCTTTCTGGGCTGGGTGGACCCGGAGGTTCGTTTCGGCTCCGTCTGGGTTGTCGGCCAGCTTCCCAGGTGCCCACCCCCTTTTGGTTGTGAAAGGGGCGAGGCGGTTCCCAGGATCTTTCAGAGCGATCGCTCTGGTACCGTGGCCGGTCGCCATTATGACCACGCTGCCCTCTGCTGGCGTGGAGTGGTTTGGACTCTCTGTTGACGGGTCGGTAACTGTGGTTCTGTTGGGCGCCCTCTAGGGTTAGCTCTGGGTGGTGCTCAGAGACAGGGCAGATGGTGGGCTGTTTTACAGTCTTTTCAGAAATGGTTTTCTGTTTGACATAAGCTTTGTGAGCCAAGTCTCTTAACTGTTGCATGTCCATGCTGCGCGGGCACGCCAGCACCCCCAGGTGGTGACTGATGGTGGGGTGCAGGTTTCGGAGGAAAAGAGTTTTGAAGTTGATGTCCTCCTCCATGCCTGGGTCGTTACGTGCCCCGAAGTAGGCACGTCGCAGTCTGTTATAAAAGTTCTGTGAGGTCTCGAGTCGGGCTTGCTTGAGTTCCATGGCAGTGATGAGCCCCTGGTCTGACTCGGGATCGGAGTACTCACGAATTAGAGCTTGTCGTAGATGCCAGTAGTCCGCTTTGATGGCCTCTGGTTGTCGATCCAGAAAGCTGCGTACGTCCCGATTAGACGTGGCCCTGAGCAGGTACAGTCTGTCCCAGTTGTTCGCGTGAGCGACAGTTTGCAAGTAAAAGTCTATGTCTTTTAAGTATGCGTGGATGTCGTGTCCTCCTGCCGGGTCTGGGCTGAAGGTAGGAATATTTCTGGCCAGCTTATCAAGGTTCTTTGAGGCTTTGTGGCTGTCGACCTTGACTTCCTGGAAGGGCGTCCTTTCCTCTGCTGCTGACGGGGATTCGTGGAGACTGGCAGGTGATCTTTTACACAGGGGGCTGTCATCCCCCTTCGTAGTTCTTGCTTCTTGGTGCAAAGGTGTGGAGTAATCGGTCAGGGGAAACTCTGTGTTGTGTGTTTCCCCCTTCCGGTCACGTTGCACTTTATATGATTGTCTCAGTTCTCTGTGCACCATGTCAAGTTCATCTTTGAGCTCGTGTCTTTGCTGGATGAGCTCGTCAATCTCGGCTTGTGCCGACTGCAAATGTTTTGCACAGACTTTAGCGTTAATGTCTCTGTCTTTAAGTTCATCATGGGATCTCTCCAGGAGGGCTTCGCCACGCCGAAGCTTTTCGTCGAGGTTTTTCCTGGCGTCTTTCTCTGACTGTATTCGTCGGTCGGTGTCACGACGGAGCTCCTCCAGGGTCTCTTGAAGTCTTTCTATTTCTTTTATTTGTTCTTTGTCTGTTTCGTCATCTTTCTCTGTGTCCAGAAGCTGATCTAGACGAAGCTGGGTGAGGGCTTGGTCTCTCCGGGCCTCCTCGGCTTGAAGCTTTAGCGTTGCTGCCTCCTGTTCCAGGTTGGCGTAGCTCCCTTCGCTTAGCCGTGCCTGTGCGATGAGGACGTGGGCGAGGCTTCCGAGGATCTTGGCCACTTCCTTGTTGGAGTAGCTCTGCGTGGGGTCGTGTGTCATCAGCTGGTCTAGCTCTGTGTCCAGTTGTTCCTGGCTCAGCTGCCCCAGACTTCCTTGACTGGTGGCCGTTAGCGCTTCCAGCCATGTCGTTAGGCGGTCCCACGGGACGGCAGGGCTGGGGGCACGGGACATTACTGCGAACGAGAGAAACACAGCACACACACACACACACAGAGAGAGAGCCAATGCAAGCTTGTTCTAAGCTAACGAGCTATCGTACGGATAGCTGGGAATTTTGGCTAACTGATGTAGACAGTTAGATAATTAGACAATTCAGACAATTAGGTTGGCGGTAGCTCTGGTTGTCACTTGGTGAACTGCTGCTCGGTCGTCCCGGGACTATCTAATTCTCCTTGGGGTCTCTTGGTGAACTGAAAGAAACACAAACGTGATAGTCCAACAGTGAGGATAGGAAAGAGCACAGTGGAAACAAACACAAGATGAATTGGTCTGTAATGAAAGGAATGTCAGCGTGCGCGCCGGGAGTGTTAGGGAAATTAACAGGCTAAATGCTCAAGATATACTAAAATTCGGCTTGTACTATGGGTTGTCCCATTTAGCTCATCCGGGGTGAATTGAGGTCGCTCAAGTGGAAACCCAGCGGTGTGGTTGGCCTTTCAAACGCTTCCAAACACCCACTGCCGTGTCCCCGGTCCCCTGCCACTCTGTGTCGCGTTGCGCCCACTCAAACAGCTTATGACTTTAAACACAACCCGACACACCAGTCCATCAACCGCCAGCCCGCGCAGCAAAATCGGAACGTCCCCAGAACCCTCTTTTTCAAGAGTGGCCCCGCTTAGGCCCTGGATTAGGGATTAGTCCCAGAGATTGCCTTGCGTGCGTGAGCTGGACTGGTTGACTTCTTTGGAGTGTCGAATTGCTGATGTCGCCACTGCGTGCCGCAGCCGCGGACAGAGATACAAGAAACCGAGACTCACACACAGCCGGTGCCGGTTACGTCGGTCAGGCCACCCCCCCCCTCTGGAGACCAGCCTGTGACGATTCTCAATGCACCTCGGACGCGTGAGCCCTACAATGGATACACAAAGAGGGTAAACAGGTGGAATTAAAATGAATTAAAAGCTCCCCTGTTCACCGGATCAAAGGCCTTTTGATTGTAGGTGAGAAGGAAGTGGAAGTTTAAATATCAAGAGCAATTTAGCAAAAAGGCAAAAGTTTCTGTCAAGTAGTGATAAAACAAAAAGCACCTTTGATACTGTTTGTAATTACCAGACTGAGCTTTGTTCCCGATGGGAGGGGAAAAGAAAAACTTTTGCAGAGAGAAAAAAAAAAATTAATAATAATAAAAAAAAAAAAATTAATAATAATAATTTTTAATTAAAAAAATTAATTAAAATTAAAAATTAAAATTAAAAATTGAAAATTAAAAATTAAAATAAAATTATAAATTAAAGAAAAAAAAATAAAAATAAAAATTAGAAGCTCAACTTAATTCAAATTAAATTCAAAGCAAGTTTAAATGAAATTTAACTAAGCCTGTAAGGAAAATCAAATAAAAGAAAGCCAATCAAAAATCCTACCCTATAACGATTAATCTCTAAGTGGGAGTTATCCAAATAAAAGACTTAATCAGGAAGGGCGTAGGGATTTAGTGTTGCGCTGACTTAACAGGGTATAGCCACACGGTGGCGTCCTTCCTTCCAATTGGACTGTCTGTGACTTAAACCTGATTTCACTTTGAGTTAGAGGAAGTTATGTTTCTTTTTAAACTTCAAATTCGAATAAGGGTGTTTAATCAGCGAGAAAGGAGACTTGGTTGTTGCTAGAAAAATTGTATAAATGAAACTGTGTACAACAGTAAGCAATAAACAATTTATAGGCTCAAACTTATTTTGTTAAGGCAGAATCAAATAACGGAGAGTGAAACTATCCGAATTTATCCACACGATGGCGCTATTGCGCCCGCCCTAGACTAGAGTTAGTTAGGCGGAAATGCTCACCAGATGGCTTTGTCTGGTTCTAGAGTCGCCCTCCGGCGTGCTGCAAGCGGCGTTGCAATTCTTGAGTCGCCCTCTGGCGTTTTGCAAGCGGCGTTGCAATTTCTGAGTCGCCCTGGCGTTCTGCAAGCGGCGTTCCCTACACTTTACAGGCTTTTGCAATCATTTAAAAATTACTCAACGAAACGGGTGAAAAAAACAGGAATTTATCGTCTGCCTATTCACGCATTTTACATGGACTCCAATAGACATTTATCAATATGGCTGACGGTTTTCAGCATCTCTGATTCAAATGTTTTAGGTCTCAGGTCTTTGGTTAGCTAAGCCAGACTTAAACCAGGAGTTATCGTTTATCTTAACGATATAATAATTATTCTGAGGCCCCTTATATTGTACAGGAGAGTCTCGTCCTGTCCCAATCTTCCGCAGAGATAGAAACTTTTCGTAGTTCAGATCAAGCGGGATAACGCACGTACATGTCTACAGTCATCATCAAAATCTCGTTATTTTAATGGAACATGTAATATCAATCACGCGGATAACCCTATTGCGCTTTACAGCTGCAGGGGGTTTCGTAAATCACGCGGATAAACCCTATTGCGCCTACGGCCGCAGAGTTTTTCGTTTCAAAATTGGATTTTTGTACCGTTCATATTTTCATTAATATAATCCGGCTACTTCAACATTTCTCAGCATCTGTTTATGCTTGGGTTCGCTTTGCGCGTACCGTTCATAATTCACAAAACAACACCAAAACAAAACGAAACAAAAACGCGCGTGCAGGTTATTAATACCTCAAAAATACACAATGAATAGAATATGAATATCATTCACACATACACAAACGTTTGAAACTTGCCCGCATTCTCCACCATAATACATGTAACAACTATGACTTATGAGTTTAATGTCTCGGGGAATAATTAACTCAAAAGGGATTTAATATTCAATATTCATAAATTTATGAATATAATTTGCCAGTTGTTCATTACGTATTAAGATTTTCCGATAGGGAAAATTGTTTAATTAAATACAAGTAACCCTTTATGAAATTGCTTGAAATTATCCTACTAAGTTCGTCCACCAAATTAGTTATAGACTTTTCAAATTAATTCTCAATAAGGGATTACTGCTTTACGAGCGCATAAGAAACATTAACTTTACTGATCAGGACAAGTTCAATATTTCAAATGGTCATACAGTTTACTTTACTAACATAGTAGCATAAGCAGTGAGGTAACGTTAAATCGCAAGTTTCATTGACTTTGTGTATGTGGGAGAACAACAGACCCAACTCATTAAATGTCTTTTGGAGGTTTAATAAACACAGACTAAAAATAACACTACGATTCACACAGAAAGTACACACTAAATATGCATCAAGAAAGTAGACATGTAGGTATTAACGAAAGAATACATAAAAGAGAATAATGACTAGACTGAAATTAGAGAGAGATAAAAGAGAGAGATGAGAGAGAGAGAGAGAGAGAGCGAGAGAGAGAGAGATGGTGCAAAGCATTAGAGGTAAAAACACAGCTTTCCTTCAGTTCACCAAATACGACCTTCACGGAGTTAATTTGTCCCGACGGGGAAATACACACCCTCTTTACAGCAGTTTGACGTTTATAAGAAGAAGAATACTTGCATTCTTTTTGGTTTCGTTTTGGCTTCTCGCTTGTGTGTGTGTATATTTCTGCATCTCCGGGGGTTCTCTCCGAGGTCGGGAGGTGACGTAGTTTTTCCTTTAGCGGCGCTTCGGGTCCACCTCCTGACGAAGCCCGTGGCTAGTAAGTTGATGGAACGAGGAACAAAGGGTTGTTGAAGACCGGATTGTAGAAAAGGAGTTTCTTGAAGAGGAGTTTTCAGAAGAGAAGAGTTCAGAAGAGTTCAGAAGAGATTTTTCGAAGCCAAGAGGGGGGAGTTTTTGGAAGGGCTGAGGCCTGCTTGGAGGGCCTGCATTGGTGGCATGGCTTAAGTGCCAGCCCCCCCCCCCCCCCCCCCCCCCCCCCCCCCCCCCTGGCTCCCACAGGGAGAGAGTTGGAGAAGTAAGAGCAAGAGATTTTCGGAGAAGAGAAGAGAGATATTGTGGTCTCCACTGGTCTTTTAAGACGATTAATCCGTGCCCCCTTCTGGCTAATTCACCCAATCCAGAGGGTGAATTCTGAGCGGGAGAAGTTCTCTTTGTCTTAGTTTTATGGCCTGTTTTGCATATTTCTGAGGTGTCGTAAAGGGGTGTTGATTTTGTATGGTTTTACTCCCAAGTCGGCTAAACATATTAATGATACATTTCACAATCCCATTATGTGCATCGTTGAGTAAGTCAAAGAAATAGGAATATTTAGATATCAAACACCTTATGGCTGGGAGATATTAAAACAGAGATACAATTTTACACAGAAATACAAGCATTTAAAATGAGCTTACATTGTTTCTATGCCATGACTGAGTAGGCCTGAGTCAAGGAGCATGCATATACACACCAAGCTACCTCGTATACAGTCTAGAATAGTCTTAATTAAAGCTTTATAAGGAATGTGTGTGTGTGTTTGTGAGTCCTTGTGTATTGACAGGAGCCTTGGCGCCTTTCGGTCTGGGGAATGAAAAGGGGGGGAAACAGGGTTCGAGTCGTGTGACCCGATCAGGGCCTGTGTTATTTGGACGGGGTCGTAAAACTGCCGAAGTTGTCACTTCCCCCAGACTCTGTGGCGTGGCTCTTAATTTACATGCGGCTAAAAGCTACCCCCCCTTTTTACAATCAACATTGGGTTCCTCTTTGATCCTCATTGTAAGAGACCACAGACGCTACAACAACATAACAACTTTTAAATGTCAAATATAACTGTCAAATATAACATGAAAACATTAACAGGTCTTTCCCTTCTCTAAAAAACACATTAAAAAGCACTTAATTTCAACATTTACTCTCCTGAGACATCCCTATGCAAAGCATGCTGGGAAATAGAAATACACTGCCCAGTTCAGTCAGCGCAACATAAATGATTAATGTAGTCTAAACACAAATGGTTTAGGTTAACTAAACATTTAACACATTTTATTTCATTTAACCTAATAAAATCAAGTAAAATGACACTTATTCCGGCTTTATTGGGGTCGTTATGCGCGGATGCCGCTTGGGAGAAAAAGGCGAGGAGGGGGGCGGCGTGAGTGCAGCTTGGGGAGACTGAGACGGGACCCTTGGGGACAGCTTCAGAGGAACCGAGCGGGATCGAGAGACTGATTCTCTCGGACCGCGATGACTTTCCTCTGGAGCAGTCACAAGATGAGACCCTCAAAAATGCCTTCCAGCAGGTCCGATCGATTGACGGCCAGTCTCTCCAACCTGCCTTGCCTGTCTCGTATCCGTATTTTGCCATAATAAAGGATCGGTTGTATCGAGTGACCCAAGACACTCAGACAAAGGTAGATACAACCCAGTTGTTAGTACCAAAGAGCCGCCGGGAAAAGCTTTTCCAGGCAGCTCACTCTAATCCAATGGCGGGCCACCTGGGACAGGCGGCCATGCTGAATCGCCTCATGACCCGATTTTTTTGGCCAGGCATTCATGACAATGTGCGCAGGTGGTGCGCGTCTTGTCCGGAATGTCAGTTGGTGAATCCACTGGCCGCCCCAAAAGCGCCATTGCGCCCCCTTCCATTAATGCAGGTCCCCTTCGAGAGAATTGCGATGGACCTCATCGGGCCATTAGAGCGATCCGCACGCGGACATCGTTTTGCGTTAGTCATTGTGGACTACGCAACACGATATCCGGAGGCAGTGGCTCTCCGCAACATCTCCGCGAAGAGTGTTGCGGACGCACTGTTTCGACTAATCTCCCGAGTGGGGATTCCGAAAGAAATCCTCACTGATCAAGGCACGGCGTTTATGTCACGCACGTTAAGCGAACTCTACGGATTATTGGGCATTAAATCCATTCGAACAAGCGTCAATCACCCACAAACGGACGGCTTGGTCGAACGATTTAATCGCACTCTTAAATCCATGATCCGTAAGTTCGTACAGGAAGACGCCAAAAATTGGGATCGGTGGTTAGAACCCCTCTTGTCTGCTTGCAGTATTTCAGTGACGCTCGTTAGGTAAATGAGTGAAATGCACACAAGACACAAATGGGGTACACAATGAATGGGGGAGATATCGATCTCGATCTTGATTCAATATCAATTAATATGTAGTATAGCCTACTGTGCATAGTAAGGAAAAATGTGTTTGTCTTAGCACTATTTTAAATGTTTCTTGGGTCAAATTATATGTGCTCACATTCATTAATATTCACTTGTGTGTGCTTATAAGTATCATTATTCATTAAAAAATATTAGGATAAGTTATTAACGTTTTAAAATTCCACATTTAAAGACATCTAGTTTCATCATATCTAAATATTTATTAAAATGCAAGACTGCAATACTTTTTTGAGCAACTAGATTACATATTTATTAAAGAGTCAAATCTAGCCACAGGAGGTCAAACGCCAGTGTACCTTTTGTGTCGGTCCCAAGCCCGATAAAATAGAGAGGGTTATGTCAGGAAGGGCATCCAACATAAATGTTTTGCCAAATTCATTATGCGAATCACGAACATGAATATGACTTCCATACCGGATGGGTTGGGTCCCGGGTTAACAAAAACCGGCATCAGTGCCGTTGACTTACAGGGCACTGGTGGAAATTGGGCTATACTGTTAGTCAAAGAAGGAGATGAGGAAAGTGTGTTAGAGGAGGAAGGCGTGTCCGTAGGCAGAGAGAGAAGAGGAAAGGCAGGTGTTTAGGACTGAAAGTAGGGACTTTGAATGATGGTAAAATGGCTGGTAAAGGCAGAGAACAGGTAGATATGATGCAGAGGAGGAAAGTTGACATTCTGTGTACAGGAGACCAGGTGGAAAGGGAGCATAGCTAGAAGCATTGGAGCAGGGATTAAACTGATTTATAATGGTGTGGACAGGAAGAAAAATGCAGTTGGAGTGATCCTGAAGGAGGAGTTTGTAAAGAATGTTCTGGAGATAAAGAGAGTGTCAGATAGGCTGATGAGTCTGAAGCTGGATATTAAAGGTTTGATGTTGAATGTTGTTAGTGCCTATGCTCCACAAGTAGGCTGTAAGCAAGATGAGAAAGACAGATTCTGGAGCGAGTTGGAGGAAGTGATGCAGACTGTTCCCAGAGGTGAGAGGGTAGTGATAGGGGCAGATTTGAATTGACATGTTGGGGAAGGGAATACTGGGGACAAGGAAGTGATGGGCAGGTTGGGTCTTCAGGAAAGGAACCCAGAAGGACAAAGGTTGGTAGACTTTGCTAAAAGTATGGAGATGGCTGTGGTGAACACGTACTTTCAGAAGAAGCAGGAACACAGGGTGATATAAGAGTGGTGGCAGGAGCACACAAGTGGACTATATCTTATGTAGACAAAATGATGGAATCTGATGGAAATTAGCGATTGTAAAGTAGTGGTAGGTGGGAGTGTAGCTAGACAGCATAGGATGGTGGTGTGTAAGATGACTGGTGGTTAAGAAGATGAAGAGAGTAAAGGCTGAGCAGAAGACAAAGTGGTGGAAGTTGGAAAAGGTAGAGTGCTGTGTAGTTTTCAGGGAGGAGTTGAGACAAGCTTTAGGTGGTCAAGAAGGACTTCCAGATGACTGGACTACTGGACAGGCTTACAGATGAGGTCAGGAATCTCCATGGACTATGATGTTTGCGGATGACATTGTGATCTATAGTGAGAGCAGGGAGCAGGTGGAGGAAAGTCTATGAGGAATGTCAGATGGAGGAAAGTCTAGAGAAATGAAGGTTAATCGCAGCAAGACAGAATACATGTGTGTGAATGAGCAACAACCAAGTGGAAGTGAGGTTACAGGGAGAAGAGGTAAAGAAGGTGCAGGATTTTAAGTACTTAGGGTCAACAGTCCAGAGCAATGGGGAGTGTGGAAAAGAGGTGAAGAAGTGTGTGCAGGCAGGTTGGAATGGGTGGAGAAAAGTGTAAGGTCTCTTGTGTGATAAAAGAGTACCAGCAAGAATGAAAGGAAAGGT
The DNA here is from genome assembly GCF_024679245.1 of Pseudorasbora parva. Classification (NCBI taxonomy): domain Eukaryota; kingdom Metazoa; phylum Chordata; class Actinopteri; order Cypriniformes; family Gobionidae; genus Pseudorasbora; species Pseudorasbora parva. Next base: position 33,071,754 of record NC_090174.1, read on the forward strand.
GTACAGGACAGTAGTGAGACCAGCGATGTTGTATGGTTTGGAGACCGTTGCACTGAGGAAAAGACAGGAGGAAGAGCTAGAGGTAGTAGAGCTGAAGATGTTGAGGTTCTCTTTGGGAGTGACGAGGATGGATAGTATCAGGAATGAGTACATCAGAGGAACAGCACATGTGAGATGTTTTGGAGACAAAGTGAGGCCAGGTTGAAATGGTTTAGACATGTTCAGAGGAGGGAGAGTGAATATGTTGGTAAAAGGATGCTGAGGTTGGAGCTGCCAGACAGGAGGTCAAGAGGAAGACCAAAGAGGAGGTTTATGGATGTAGTGAAGGAGGACATGAAGGTAGTCGGTCTGAGAGAAGAGGATACAGAGGATAGGACTAGATGGAGGCAGATGATTCGCTGTGGCGACCCCTGAAGGGAAAAGCCGAAAAAAGAAGAAGATATTTATTAAAGAGCCATAAGGCACTTACTGGGTAATGGCATTACAAATGAACATTATTATTTTATGACTCCACAAAATGACTTTAATTTGCCTCTTTGAATTGGAATTCTCTATTTTAACCTTAATTACGACACTAATTGTAATATAAATAATCTAAATATTAGAAGATAAATATTTTAAGTGGTCATTAATTGACAATAATTATTGCACAAATATTTTAGTAGCAAATTATCTCAAAATATTCAATAAATATTATTGAACTAAAATATGGAACATTTATTTAATTGAAAAATTGTTACGGTGTATGGTCACTAGGGGTGTCTATGGTTAACCGATTAACCGTTAAAAATTGCGTAACCGAGTGAAACATTTTGCTCGGTTAAGTGGTGTCAATGACGTGCCTTGAATTTAGTTTTAATATGTTTTTGAAGAAAACAAAAGAAAACAAAAAAAAGCTAATCGCGGACTGAAAGCAAGATGGCCTGAGCTGAAGGAATGAGTCCAGAGATGCTTGAACTCTGCCGGGAGAGGCTCATCAGCCGCGCAAGTCAAACGCTGTGTGAATCATTCGGCTGCATATTTTACTACATGCCCTAATCATGCAGGCACCCTCGCGGCCACTTGCATTGCTCGTGAACTAGAGCGCATTTCATCCTAATTTAACGAAACTCAGCGTAGGCCTCACAGGCATGAAATATATCTTAAGAAAGCTTGAAATGTCTTAACAATTTAAAACGAAAAGAAATAGGCGACTCTCTGTTTATCTAATCCATGATGTGCATTTCTCATAATAGGCGGGTTCACTATATGGAGATGGCGGTTGTCAAATTAATAAACTAAAAATAATAACCATGACACACTATGGTTAACCGAGTATTAACCGCTAAGGGCCTCGGTTAACGGTTAATGAAAAACTTGAAAATGTGCAGCCCTAATGGTCACATTTGTCATCAATGAGTATGAGTGTGACCAATTAGTAAGGGATACCTGAGGGCTAAATACAAGAATAACATTAATGTTATAATGATGCATCTCTATCACTATCCATAATAAAGCTATCCCGTAAATATGTTTGACTTAATAATCAATGCATACTATGCTGTACTGTTTGCCAAAACTTGCTGCAGACATCTGTATAGTGAAACTGTTGTGTATAGCCATTCAAATGCATTGACACAGTGCTACTAGTATTGAGAGCTCCATGAACCACATGACCACGTATTGCCGGAATATGAGAGCATGTTGCACCAATTATGCCACATTAGCGCCAACACGCTATTTATTGTTTGAATTTCTCATTAAAACTTAAAAAAAAGAAGCTTAGTTTTGTTTAATACCAAAAGCAGGTTTGTAAATTTGCCGTGAGATTAAGTTGGGTACAGTGAGAGCGTGCGACTGACTCTGAAAGCGTGTGTCTCATGCCAAATATGTGAGAGTTGGCAACCCTGTAAGTTTACATGAACGGAACCCCAGACCACCTTTTTAAGCGGACTCGGGTATGGTTCGTGGGTGCGCATCCGAGTTCGGAAGACCATGTTCACATCATCCAAACTAACCGAACTCTGACGTCAATCAACCCGGGTGCGCACCAAAAGGGCTAGTGTGAAAGCACCCTCAGTCTCAGTTTTAAAGGTAGGGTAGGCGATTTCAGAGAGGCTAACAATAGCGAACTAGCTTAGAAAGCAGTAGATCCCACCCAAGCCTGCAGCACCCCTCTCAGAAACCGAAGCTTTCGCATCTCGATCGCCCCCCTGGTGACCGGTCCCAGTATAGCCGTCCCTCTGTGTTTTCTAATGGATGCGAAGCAAACTAAACAATCAAATTACACTTCAAATATTTTTTCCCCAAAGTTAGTTTATGTCATTGTAGGCAGTTATTATCATGATGATTTCATTTCAAGTGTTCGTTTTTTTTAAAAAAAGTTTAGTTTTAGTTCGTTATTTGATGCTATAAAAACAAGTGTGTGACGTCATGATTGACAGCTGAGATTGTCTTCTCTGAGTGAAGTTGTCACTGAGGCACTAACGGACTTTTTTCAAAAATTTTGGGAGCAGATTGGAGCTTTAGCTTTAGTTTCTAAATATCCATAACTGTTTATTTCACACCAACATAATTAATTGTTCTGCTGTGAGAGGGTGGGCGGGCTTTTGATATCGCGACTGTACTTCCTGCTCTCTATTGCACAACTCCGGTCCCGCAATCTCTACTGCGCAGAGTCGGTCCAAAGATGTCAGCGCTGTGCAGGCCGCCTGAAAGCTTCAACTCTACTCAGTGGAAATGGATGAAGTCGTGGTGTCCATATTTTTTACGGTCTATGATCCCACCCCTCCCTTTAGAGCTTCTCCAAAGCCACGCCTCCAAAACACACTGGTCATCCACAGCCAGAGCAGATTCAGCAAAGTGACACAGGAATAACAATGAACAGAGATCTTACTTGTACCGACTGACTGCTCCAGAATCATTTCGGCATTGATAGTGTTGACATAGATATGCATCAATCAGAGTCTGAGGATGTGGACATTTCCGGGTATAGCTAACGTCACAGGTTTGTGTCTCTAATGCTTCCTTCACATGCTATTGAAATTATCATAAATACCAGTTTCCTAGTTAATAAACTGGACATGAATGCCCTCTCAAATCAAAACTTGAATGCGATGAGCTTGTAATTACGACTTCAAAAGTGGGAAGTACGAAAATTCAGATGCTGTAATTTTGATTCTGGAGAAACTGTAAAAGGGATCTGCTGTTTCACTGAGCTTATAGAATGCGCTGATGACGTGATGTCTGCTCGAGGAGGGTGCGCAGAGGTACATAATGATAACAGGCAGGATGAACATCCTTTTTTTGGGTCTTGACTGAGACATCCCATGGATGATATATGTAAAATAACTTAATATTCAGACTACTTCTGATATTTCATGCCATCAGGATGTGAATAGAGATTCAACCAGATTAACAGAATATTAAAGGGGGGGGGGGGGGCACTCAGTTTCAGTCAATCTCATGTCAATCTTGAGTACCTATAGAGTAGTATTGCATCCTTCATATCTCCGAAAAGTCTTTAGTTTTATTATATTTATAAAAGAAATATAGGCTGTACCGAGTCTTTCCGGAAAAAAATGATCGCCTGGAGGCGTATCGTGTGGGCGGAGCTAAAGAATGACAAGCGCACACAAAGAGGTGACGTCCTCAAGCGTGGAGAAGAAAACACTACCCTATATAAACCATAGCTATCAATCAGATTTAACTAATACAAATATGATCCAGAATCAGATCCGGAGGCTGAAATAAATTGAACAGGAGAAGCAACAACAGCAGGACGTCCGTCTCTGTGGTATGGACTGTATTTAGTGGCCTGTCAACATTTGTGTGTCTTTACTCACAGTTTATGAGGACATGATTTGGTTTATGGACTATTGTATGCGACTAAACCTTAGCAGTAGCAAGCAAAACGGTTTTGCACGTCAGACTAGTGTAACGTTATACATAGAACAACAATGGAGTAACCGTTTGAATGACGAAGCACGCTTTGTGAGAAACTCCCCTAGGTTTATTTTGGGTGGTTTTACAATAAACAAACTGACACCTATAGTTGTCAGCTAAACAAATGTATTTAAACACACACCATATATTGCATGCTCCATTGATAAATTAACTAACGTTATACACGATCGTGTTGTTTACTGATGTTTACTCACACGACGATAGCCAACAGCATAGACATTTGAAGCAGTTTTACTCACCAGCTGCTTCCAAAGCAGGACCGAACCTTTATCGCTGGGACCGCTCCGTCAAAAACACACTTCTTTGGTATGATTTGGTGAAGTCCTGTGACAGCAGTGACCGTGAAGATCCACTTTGCGAAGCGACTTAGCGATGTTGTGAAGCTTCCCGTCATTTCTGCGTTCAAATCGGTTCAAATGCAGCGCTGCCTTCCCGGAATCCTGTGCTGAAGCGTTGAAGTCGCTCGACGTCACCCATAGGAATAAAGTGGAGCGCGGCGAGGACTATATCGGCATAAGTGTTCACGGACGACTGGATCTGCAGCTGAGAGAGTGTTTATGGGCGTGAATTTGCTCTCTCGCCTCTAGTCAGAGAAGAGCCGTACGGCCCATACAAGGACCTTCCGCTCTGTCGACATCAAGCGGACCCATACTCGAAAAAAACTCTCCGAAACTTGTGAGAAACCGGAAGGAGTATTTTTGACACAGAAATACTCCATCAAACGTCCAACATTAGTTTTTGAAACTTTGTCTATGTTTAGGATGGGAATCCAAGTCTTTAACAGTGTAAAAAGCTTAAAATGCATGAAACAGCATTTCACCCCCCCCCCCCCCCCCAATGTTTTTATCCCCCCTAGGCATTTTTTTTATTAAAAATTTTAAATTTAATTGTACCTGACATGTCAATACTAAACAGAATGCTTTATGAAAAATAAGCTAAACTTTCCAGAGATGTGGTTTTCCTTACACCACATTAAAAAAATGGGAATGGAACTTTCCAGTAAAGTGGAGAACTGAGTACGTCACACTAGACACTATTTATTTCTGCCTTTTATGGTAATTAAATTATAGTTATTTTCCAGCTTTCTAAAATACAGAGGATTACAATGACTGCAGATAACGAGAAGCACTAGTATTAAATGGGCTGATTGTTTATTCTTATTGAATGATGGGAGTGTTCTGTCCAGAGAGATGTTCACCAGTGTTTCTTGTTTCCTGCCTTTACTAAATGTTTTTTGCTGCCCCTCTTAAGTCGATTTACACTCTAAAAACACTGACAGGAGTTGGTGGCTAGGTGCAGCTGTTTGATATAATTTCTGCGGTAAATGAAAAATGTGAAAAATCCCAGGAATCCCTAACATTTTCCTCGGCCATGTGAAGAATCTGGACTTACCAAACAACCCCCCCGATTTTAAGTAACGGATTTTGTACAGAAGCTGTTACTTTACTGTCACATGTACAGCAGAAATAAAATCTTTATTTTAAATACACTGAAATCTAATCCTGACACAGTGATGTACTACACTATTGTTCCTCTCTTTATAATACTTTTCTTAATAAAAATGTATTTTGACCCAGTTTATATTATGTGGCCTTAACTACTATGTACTAACATTTAAATAAATAATTTGATACAATACACTTATTGCGTACATACATGTTTGTACATTGTACTTGTACTGTAAAAAAAACCCTGCATGTAATTACATCTATAATACATTTCTGTAGCTACATATATAATTACACAGTTGGCACTTCCCTTACACCTAACCATACCCTTAAACTTTCCCCGTATCCACCTCAATATCAGCAAATGTGTTTTGCAATAAAATATGAACACAATAAGTACATTGCACTTATTTTTTTGATGCAAGTACAAAGTAATTAAGGCAACCTAATATAAAATGGGATAATGTATTTCTATGGATGTAACATTTTACACAGTTTAGTGGTTAACAATAAAGTTGTAGTCTTTTTTTAACATATTGTATTGTTAACATTTGGCTCCTTAAGTTCTTGGTCTACATTATCATATACACATATTTATCTAAAAAAAAAAATTGAGGATGATGAGAGAGTTAATTATGAGAAAATGTTAATTTGGGGGTCGAGTATCCCTTTTAAGAGTCATTGTTAACATAGTTTTAAGTCTCAACACATAAACTGTTTTAACTTTTATTTATAAATATTTTGAGGATGTTTAAAGATGCTCTTACATCTGTTTAGTACATTGGCTCCAGGAACAGTGTCTATGGGGTCAACAGGTCTGCCCACGTAAACAACCACAGGTTTTATGCCAAAAGAAAGAAAGACATTAGATTATTTTCTTAGATGGCTCTTAAATGTGAGAAATGGGGTTGGGACTGTGTGTTCTTGTGCGGTCAACAGCCAATCAGTGACGTCATGACATCACTTTCTGACTTTAGTGTGAGTAGTCACCTGACATTCATGGCTCAGGTGACCGTCCCAAAAAAATCTGTGAAGTATACAATAATAAGCATAGAAGAATATAATAATTCAAGGGAACATTTGATTTAATCGGAAAATAAACTGCTCCAAAAAATGTAGATACTTTTTTTTGTTGTAAGATTCATATTTACACAGAGTTTGTTTTATAATTTTTTTTTAGCAAAACCTTACATACACTTACAAAAGTGACCTAAAATGTGCATAAATCATTTGATCCGATCCAGTTCTACATTTAAATGAGAGAAAGTGTAAATCTGAATTAAAAAATTAAATAAAAAAATTAAAAACATGCAGGAAGAAGGAACAGACATACGCAAGTTTAAAGTGTTGGTGATTTGGCAAATGTTGTTGAAACGGTGCTTAAGATAAGAGTCAGCACACCGTGAGTCTGCAATTTGTGTCTGTCCAAAATCACATCGTTAGACACTGACGACTAAATGAGAAGAATGTGCTGAGTCATTCGTCCACTTTCTCTGCACCCCTCTTTCATTGAGTCATTAATACACTCCCTCTATCCAGCATGCTCACAGAGGCCTGTCAGTCCACAGTCATCCATTTACTCCCATCATTCATACGAAAAGAACTGCATATTAAAGGGATAGTTCACCCAAAAATGAAACATATCCCATAATATATTCAGCCATCCTAGGTTTAATGACATTCTTCTTTCAGACGAACACAATCAGAGATATATTAAAAATGTCCTGGCTAATCCAAGCATCATATTATAATGGCAGTGAATGACAGCCAAATTTTAAGTGGCTCAAAAACGTTCACCCATTCTTCATAAACTTACTCCACATGTCTCCGAGGGTCGATAAAGGCCTTCTGATGCAAATCAAAGGGTTTGTGTAAGAAAAATATCAATTTTTAACACGTAGTAAAAAAAATGACGGAAAGCCTGTATTCAACTTACGGAAAAAGCGTAACTGGCACGGCGATGACGGCGGACTTAGAATAAACATTTGAACTGCGAGAGCCGTTACACTTTCTGCTCAAGTTAAATACTGGGGCGGTCCGCCGGAAGCTAGATATTTTACTTCATAAAGTTTTAAATATGGATATTTTTCTTACACAAACCCATCGATTCACTTCAGAAGGACTTTATCAGCCTGATGGAGCAGCGTGGAGTAAGTTTATTTTTTGAGCTTCAGATTTGGGCTGCCATTATAAAGCTTGGATTAGCTCTGAGATTTTTAAATATAACTCAGACAGGGTTCGTCTGAAAAAAGAAAGTCATATACAGTGTAAATTATGGAATAATTTTCATTTTTGGGTGAACTATTCTTTTAATGGCCACACATGCATGCGCCCCTTTCTTTCTGTAGTCTACATAACTCCACCCATCTCGTTACGTGCAGTAGATTTCCGTCGTATTTTGTGTCTCCACAGCAGCAGAGCCAGAATCAGCAGAACTATGAGTCCCACCACACCTCCAATAATGCCCAGCTTCAGCGCAAGTCCAGAGTCTGAATGTTGGGGTTCAAATATGTCACACGATTGCCCATCCTCTGTGCTGCTTCCACCATGGTTCACCGCTAGTACACACACTACGTCATAGGCCGCCATGTCCTGCAAAATTGTTGCCCTTTTCCTCTCCTCCACCGGTATCCTCCTATCCTCCTTGCCTTTCACCAGGACAATGTAGTGGGTGACAACGGAACCCGGAGCACACCAGTGCACTTCAACCCTTTTGTCATCCAGTTGAGTTAGATGCACGCGGTCCGGTGCAATCGGGGGTTGGAATTGTTCGGTCAACCCCGGGCAGAGACAGGGTGTAACTTCTGACAGCGCCTTGCAGGTTTGCTGCTGCTCTATACACATGTCATAGTGGCACGAATCTAGTTCCGGGGATTCGGAGACAGTGGGCGTCGAGCTGGGAGGTCTGGTGGTAGGGTCTTCGAAATTATTGTAATCTTCTCCAGAGGGGGGGGAACGAGGTTGAGTGGCATTCAGAGAATATGATGAGGACAGGGCAAGAAAGTTGATGAGGAGGAGAAGGTTGACAGGACGTAAACACACCAACATGATTTCTGGAGGGGAAAAAAACAAGTCAGGTGATCTGGAGGCACTTCTGAATGGAGCTTCAGATCAGAGGAGTCAACAAATTCATTGGGATTTCATTAACAAGTCTTGACCTAGTGTGAACAGTTCTTGAATGTACAATAATATATTTTCAGTTGGCATCTGTTTTTAGGAATCCACTAAAAGTTTGTTACTTAATAAAATGTAACTCCAGATCATTGGTCAACTCAAATGATTCATGACTCATTCCTTGGGTGAATGTTGCGATCATCTTTAACTGATTTCATTAACCGTTTTTGACTTGTGAGTTTAGCTACAGTAAAATATTACATTGCATCAGATTTTATGCTAGAATTTTGTTGTTGTTAAATAAAATTAAATTAAATTTTAAAACTTTTAAAGATATTAAAGGTAAAAGATTAAATTGTTAGCCAGTTGCTGAATTCCCATTATATTTCAATGTATGCACTTGGTAGATGCTTTAATTAAATGCAGCTAAAATTGCATTTAAGATACTTTTTTCAGTTCATATCAAACCTGCCAGTTGAAAGCATATTACTGTAATGCACTGTTTACTTGACTCTTTTGTAATTCCTGTTATTCCCAAGAGTGGTATTCTGACTAGATTAGGCTACATCAAGTACATGGGGGTCAAGCAGAAAGGTAATCAAGCTGAAAGAAAGAAAAAAAGCTGGAAGACGAAAGGAATAATCACCGCTGAGCTAACTGAGGAATAACTATGGAGTAAACAACCAATGGAGCTTCAGAACCTGCTTCATATTTCTCGTGTGTTATTCTACATCTCCAGTGCAGATTATCTATATAGAAAACAGTTTACATTTAACCGAGCGAATACAAACAATCCAGAAGTCCAGATCATTCTTTTTTCAAAACAAACCAGTTAGCAAACTGTTGCACATGCGAGTGAGTGTGTGTGTGTACCATGTAGTGTCATCTGCCCTTGGTTAAGATATCGATTAACATTCTTTTGCATGGGTAAACTAGTTTTTTAACCAGACAGAACTCATATAAATCCACTCTGATGAGTTTTAGAGAGAAAAATATTCGACAGCCATGTGATAAAGGAATGCAGAGCTTCAAGGTATTTTGATAAGTAAAAGGCTTTTGTATGTTGCTTCATCTCATTTACTTTTGTATCAAAACTGTAGTTTCATGGTTACGATATTGAAAAAGTATTCAGACAAAGATATGAACTTTCGTTTCTTACCTATTTAAAAAGGGAGTCCAAAAAGTTTTATCTTGCAATCTTAAATATCTGGTATCCTCTTTCCTCTGCTCTCATTCGCATGCCACAGCAACTCTCTCTGTCTCTCTCTAACTCCCCTACAATCACCTCCTTTTTCTTTCTAACCCCATCCCCCTCTCTGCTCCACCTTTTCTCAGTTAATGGGCTTTCCAGCTAACAGAATGAGTGTGGACTATTATGTGAATGCCTCTAATGAATCACAGCGTTTACTGCAACATGTTCAGGTCAGACATGACATGACACACATGCACACACTCATTCAGAGCATCGGAGTTCATGTTGAGAAAATGCTATTTCTGAAAACATTGACATTCCATTCATTAAACAGATTATACTTTATACATAATGGTACTTCAATTCATCAGCTGAAACATGTTCTTACTACTATGTAGCAGCAGAAAACATGTTTAAAGTAAACACTGAACACAGCTCAGCCATAGCCTTCCTGTGGCATGCTGGTATCATAGCGAACAAGAGGCTCTTTATTTCAGAGATTTTGAGACTGCTTGTCAGCATGTGTTTCAAGCTTCAGTGAAAAGCTTTTTACAGTACTAATTCAAATGAAAATCAGTTTGTATTTACCAGAAATGTGGATTTGGTGTTCCACTAAAGAGATTTACTGCATCCTGGAAGCAGGTGTGTGTGTGTGTGTGTGTGTGTGTGTGTGTGTGTGTGTGTGTGTGTGTGTGTGTGTGTGTGTGTGTGTGTGTGTGTGTGTGTGTGTGTGTGTGTGTGTGATTTTGATGTGGCTGCTCTGACCATAGAGAAGGAAGTCTGTTTTTTCATACTCAATGACAGAATGAGTCAAAGTTCACATAATTCATAAGCTTACAGAGTAACACACTTCCGTCCACACTCCTGCACTTACACATATATACACAAGCCCTGTCATATGGCACTGTTGTCAAGGTTATTTCGTCATAATATACTTTTTGCGTTGAGTCATAGTCTCAATTGTATAAAAGTTTCAGTAGACAGGTTGACCAGACAGACAGACAGACAGACAGACAGACTGTCCATAATGTCCATAATGACTAATGTCCTAATGATTCAAAGGTTCAATTAAAGTTTAATTTAAAATGTTATGTTACAGTGAAAAACATGTTTGTTGAAATAACATCTACCTGAGATTCAGATAAAAAAAAAAAATTCACACAATAATAAAATAGTTTGCCCTTTTCACTTTTACTGCACTTTGCAATAATGTTCCATTTGTTAACCTTATAAACTACATTAGTGAACATTTGAGATTTTAATTATATATTTCAGTATAAAGTTTCCAAGATTTAGTATGACATCACAAAAACAAAAGGTTACATGTTAGTTTATAGTTAACATTCTAGTTTTAAATAGCGAAGTTTTGAATTTGAAGAAACTCCTATATGCTGCGGGACAAAAGCATTTCTAAAACACTTACACATACATACAACAATAAAGTGCTCTATTTATTTAAGATTTATCATAGTATTCACAGATCAGGATTATTTGTAATTCCAGAGGAAGTGTGTTCAGAAACACCGGATAGATGATACACTGACACACACAATCCCCACTGGAGTTTTGAGGTATTAAATGTAGTGACATATTTACATTACAAATCCATTTTGTATTTTTTTTGCGAGGATTTTCCTCTTTTTCAAGGGTCAAGCAACAGTTAGGAAATTGAGAGATCTCTTCTGTTATGATTATTCTGATCACGGGATGCAAGCCTCTTACCAGTACAAAGTCATTTTAAAAACATCTGATGGTGCAACAGTGTTTTGTTACAAAGCCTTCCTACTGACATACGGGAATCAGGAGGGCTGGAGGGATTTCCAACTCAAGCTCTATAATTAATTTCAAGCTCAACATATAGTTACAGAAATAAAAAGAATGGTGAACTTTTCTTCTCTGTACTCTCACACAGGTTCACACATGCACAACAAGACACTGCCAATAAACCAACAGCCTTTCTGATACTGACCTGCTGGAACACTGCAGATTATGAAGCTCATACCAAAATCAAATACAAAATGTCATTCCATTTTTGTACATGAAAGTACTGTTGAATGCATTCACAGATCAGTCTTCATAAATACTACTAAAAATACATGTTTAAATAATGAACATGTGTTTTCCAGATATAATTGATCATATGGGAATATTCTTCTGTGGGAAAGGCATTTAGGTATCTAGGGACCGGCGGTAGTACTGATGTCAGTACATAAGTAAAAGCACAAATAACAAGAGCTATATTTACTTTAGTAAAAGTAGAAGTACCACAACGATAAAGTAAAAAGTTAAACGTATATGATTTTAAATGTACTTTAAGTATTAAAAGTCAAAGTACTCGTAAATTTTTTTATCTCAATGTCTATATTCTAATAAATTAATAAAAAACAGTATGTGTCAGTTGTGGCATTTTAATTAATTTAGTTTTGGGATAATGTAATTGTGCCTGCCATCTGTGGCCCAGTTTACATTTCTGACTTACAATTCTGAGTTAAATATAATAATTCTGAAGCAATATTTTGGAATTTTACAGTTTTGGAAATAATGTTTTAACAAACATGCCAGTAGGTGGTGGCAGGTCTTAATGAGAGACACCTTTAATTAATGACATTAATTTATTAATTCATTTAATGACATTTCACTAAAATACAAGTTTATGCTATGCTAACATTGCTTATAGAAAATGAAGAACGAAGAATGTGAATCAGGTGAGTTTCAATCTTTTAGGTTTTTAATAATGTCATTTTGTAATTATATCACAATGCTAGCTTACTTTGTTGTAAATGACAAAGACTGACAGTGTCACAGCTAAATAACCATTGCTTTCAACTGCAGACTGTCACGTGTCTGTCTGTTGCCACCGTCATCCCTCATTAGTTTAGTTTGGTCCTGCTGTTTAATTGACTATCATCTGTATCACCTGTCCTCCTCGTCTTCTGTGTGTGTATTTAGTTCCTCTGTGTTCACTCTGTCTTTGTCCATCGACCCATCTTCATACCCGTGACGCGTCCAGATACAAGTCTATGTTACCCAGTGTGTGAGTAATCTATTAAAGTGTTGTTTACTAAAGTCCTGTTCCTACACACATCAGCGGGGGGAAGCGTGCCGACACATCGCTGGGCCTCTGGGCTGTTCTATCACTACACATCAAAATTTGATTGGCTGATGACCCACGTCAGTCAAAGCTAGGGTCCAATGGAAAATAGCAGCTTCAATGGAAGGCAAGCTATTCTTCTAGTGAAAAATATTCTTCTTCACAATAAATAAATACATTCTTTCTGGAAATATAATCGTAACATTTTATTTATATATATATATATATATATATATATATATATATATATATATATATATATAATGTGTGATTTTTGAAAGGGCCAGCAGAGAAGGCCCTGATGGCCCTGACAGCCCCACCACTGATTAAAGTGTTGTTTACTAAAGTCCTGTTCCTAGTCCTTCTTCATCTTTGTGAGTTGTGAGCACCACTGGTGCGTGACACAGACGTTTTATCGATTCTGCCATTGTTTTACACTGACACGCCCCTACAGATCGGGACTTAAAGAATATCTCGAACTTCCCACTGGTATTTACGACTTTGTGGTGGCGTTTCAACTCTTAAATATGATCTTTACGACATGACTTGAACACACCAACAGTTCTGATGTGATCTTGGAAATATTTCTGCTGCTGAAATATAACAAAACAGGCAATATTGATTCTAAAATGTGTATTAATGTGATAAGTGATTCAATGTGAATTAATTGTTTATATTTAGTTTTTTAACTGTATGTTATAAATATAAAAACTTCACATTTTAAATATTTACTGCAGTATGTGACTGTGTTTCTTTATGTATGTGCTTCGCTCATGAGGCTGTGCAAGCGTCAACATTGCAACCTTGTTACTGTCAGTTTATTATTGTCACAGAAACCAGACTCCAAGAAAGAGAGATTAATCGAACCAGACAGGTATTTATTGAATCGAAGTAAAGGCTGAGAAACAGCAGAGATGGTACTGTACTGAGCAGATGGAGGATGAACAACATTCCTTTCTGAATGCCAGGAGAATGGAAACGAGGAGGCTGGAGAAGGAGACACTGGAGAACTCCATGAAGGACGAGAGGAGAATGTGTATGTCACAGGCCGGAGCGGACCGCCACTTGGCGCGAGTCCCGCTCCTCCCCTAGTTTCCACCCCGAGGAGGTCCCAGAAACACCCCAATGACCGGACAGACGAGGACGGTTAAGTTAAAACCAATATTTATTAATTTAAAAGAGATTTATGGGAAAGGGGAAGGCGGGATACTAAAAAGGGGGACACCAGTCCTCCAGGGCTGGGGCCTTGGTTTCTTGAGTCGCTCCTGGTTTTCGACAGATCTTCCCAGCTCTCTCTTTTCATCGTTCACGCCTAGGTTTGCAGGTGAGTGTACAGGCGGTACACTGGGCTCTTAGCTCTGGGCATACAGGTGAGTATACAGGCAGTACACTGGGCTCTTAGCTCTGGACATACAGGTGAGTATACAGGCGGTACACTGGGCTCTTAGCTCTGGGCATACAGGTGAGTATACAGGCGGTACACTGGGCTCTTAGCTTTGGGCATACAGGTGAGTATACAGGCGGTACACTGGGCTCTTAGCTTTGGGCATACAGGTGAGTATACAGGCGGTACACTGGGCTCTTAGCTTTGGGCATACAGGTGAGTATACAGGCGGTACACTGGGCTCTTAGCTTTGGGCATACAGGTGAGTATACAGGCGGTACACTGGGCTCTTAGCTTTGGGCATACAGGTGAGTATACAGGCGGTACACTGGGCTCTTAGCTTTGGGCATACAGGTGAGTATACAGGCGGTACACTGGGCTCTTAGCTTTGGGCATACAGGTGAGTATACAGGCGGTACACTGGGCTCTTAGCTTTGGGCATACAGGTGAGTATACAGGCGGTACACTGGGCTCTTAGCTTTGGGCATACAGGTGAGTATACAGGCGGTACACTGGGCTCTTAGCTTTGGGCATACAGGTGAGTATACAGGCGGTACACTGGGCTCTTAGTTTTGGGCATACAGGTGAGTATACAGGCGGTTATTAGTTTCAACTCACAGATCCGTAGTCAGGCAGAAGTCGGTTTTAGTGCTTCCTCAGATACAGGGCTTTCTCTTCGACCTAGGGAGGGATCGCTGACAACGTTTGCACAGCACAACACTATAATTCTTCGGTGGACACACATCAAAAGAAAGACTCACCCACTGCACTCCACACACACTCACGGTGAATTAGGGTCAGGATCGACACATTGGGCTGGGAGACAAGTCCTGGGTAGTAGAAAGGATCAGTGCAAAAGATGACCATATGAAAACGTCAAGACCACGATCTTTCAGCACGCTCCTTCCTCTTTACAATACTTTTCAATACGTTCCCAATGCCTTCTTAATGTAAACAATTTATCCAAGGCAGTAACAATACATATCAACACAGTTGTTTCAACCATGAATGCTTCCAACACTTAGCTCATGTTTTCTTCAGCCCAATACTTCGTTCTCACTTCGCCCAGTCTGTATCATCTGCCTCGGGACGTCCCTCTGATCCACCGGTCGCTCCGTCTCACCCACCGCGATCGCCCAAATCAACTGCACTCACCCTGCAGCGTTGGCCCGAATCAACTTCCGCCTTCCGCCCCCGTTTGCCGGAATCAACTTCCTCGTTTGCCGGGATCAACTCTCTCCTCCCCTGTTCTCCCAGTACCATCTTTATATGCCTCCTTTGCTCTAATTTGCCCAACCATCGATCGCCACGTCCATGCACACACCTGCTCCCAATAACACGCTCTTTTCGTTGCCCGGAGTTACCGGAACTGATCGTGTGTTCCATGTGCAATGGTCCGGGCGGACAATTTCCGCCATTTTAAGTTCTGCCCTTTGAGGTCACTCCGTGACATCCTCCCCCGCCAAACCGTTCTAGTCCCTAGAACGGGAATCACCTGCCTAGTCACCATATCGTACAGGGGGTCGCCCTCGGTTCTCCCGTTGAGACCGTCGAGGTGGCGAGACTGGGTCAACCCTAGCGGCCACGGTCTCAGGGTCCCTTGGCACCACGGCCCAGCCCCCGATTCACGGGGCTGCAGGCACAGGCTCCCTTGGGGCCTCTTCCACGGGTCTGGGATAATTTGGACAGGGACGAATCATGTTTCGATGGACCACTCGGTCCGGCCCAGCCTTTCCTTCTGGCCGGATCGTGTATACCGGTTGTCCCGGCCGCTGCTGGCCCTGGATCACATACGGGATGGCTTCCCACCGGTCGCTCAACTTTCCTTTCCCTTGCCGCCGGTTGTCTCGGACCAACACTCGTTCTCCTGGAAGCAGGGGGGCCTCTCGGGCCGTTCGATCATACAACCTCTTATTTTTCTCTGCAGCACCTTGTATCCGTTTGGTGACTTGTTCATAGGCGAAGTGAAGGCGTTGATGGTGGCGCCCCACCCACTCCGTCAGACTCACATCCTCCCCAGCCGCGGGTGTCCCCAACATCAAGTCCGTTGGTAGCCGCACATGCCTGCCAAACATCAGGTAAGTCGGGGCATACCCCGTAGTGCTGTGTACACTATTATTATATGCCTGGACTAAGGTTGGTAAGGCACTCACCCAGTCACTCTGATGCTCTTGGTCCAGCGTGCCCATTAAGCCCAGCAAGGTCTGATTGAGTCGTTCACACCCACCGTTCCCCTGGGGGTGATAGGACGTGGTGTGAGTTTTCGTGCACCCATATAATTGGCACAGTTCCTTGATCACTCGGGACTCGAAATTTGGCCCTTGATCGGAATGCAGAAACTCAGGGCACCCAAACGGCTGAAAGACGGCTCTCCATAAGGCAGTGGCAGTGGTGTTGGCAGTCTGGTCCAGAGTTGGAACGGCCCAGGCGTACTTGGTGAATAGATCAGTAATTACGAGGATATTCTGATAACGATCCGTTGGTCTACCCAACGTCAGAAAGTCCATGGCCACAATACGAAGGGGGGCTTTTGCCTTTATCGGGACCATCGGGGCTCTGAGCTCCTTCCTAGATTTAAACAAGGTACAACGAGGACATGCCTGGATGAAGGTACTTACGGATGCTTCCAGCCCTGGCCAATAGAAGTGCCTGCGCAATAGGGATACCATCTTCTCTTGCCCTTGATGTCCCAACTGGGCATGATATGCCATCAGTAAAGCTTGTACCTGGCCCTCCGGTACCACAATCTGGCAGATCTCCTCTCCCAGTCCCGAGTCTCCGACACATCACCCCATCTCTCAATCGGAGCTTCGTCCACTGTCCCAGTAATTTTCGCCCCATCCCCACTTGAACCTGTCTTTCCGCCTGTGTTGGTCCTCGGCCCTGTTCCAGCCATCGGCTCAGCGTTCTCAACCCGCTGTCTTCTTGCTGCCGCTCTCTCCAGCGGCGAGGGTCCCAACCTATCGGCACCGCCTCTCGTTGGCCTCCCGGCGCCTCCACAATGCCCACCATATACCTCTCCTCTTGGTCTAGTAGCTGTTCAGGTGGGCGCCTCAGGCTCTCTACCTCCGGAAGTCGGGACAAAGCATCGGCATTTGTATGTTCTCTCCCAGGCCGGTACTGGAGCTCGTACTCATAGTTGGCCAGCTGTGCCACCCACCGCTGCTCCACAGCTCCCAACTTGGCGGTCTGCAAGTGTACAAGAGGGTTGTTGTCAGTGATTACCTGTACCTTAGCGCCCCACAGATAGTCCTTAAATTTTTCGCTCAGTGCCCATTTCAAGGCCAACAACTCCAGCTTAAAGGAACTATAGTTGGCATCGTTTCTTTCGGCTGGATGGAGGCTCCGACTAGCGTAGGCGATCACACGTTCCACCCCCTCCTGTCGTTGGGCCAACACTGCCCCCAGGCCGAGGTTACTGGCATCTGTGTTTGGGACAAAGGGTTGGGTAAAATCTGCATAGGCCAAGATCGGGGCTTGCAACAGCTCTTGTTTCAGCCGCTGAAAGGCTTTCCCACACTCAGAGTCCCAAGCAATCGATGACGATCCGCGGCCTCGAGGGCGTCCCGTCCCGGACAACAGTTGGTTCAGGGGCTTCGCGATCTTAGAGAAGTCTTTAATGTACCGTCGATAATACCCCACAAAGCCCAAGAAGGATCTGACTTGCCTCATGGTCTTCGGGACATTCCACTCTCGTACCGCTGAAACCTTCTCCGGGTCCACAGAGACCCCAGCAGCGCTCACACAGTGGCCCAGGAACCTTACTTCTCTCCGCAACAGGTGACATTTGTCTGGTTGGAGCTTCAGCCCATACTTCTCCATAGCTTGAAAGACCTTCTCGAGATGGTGCAAATGGGACTCGAAGTCTGGGAAATAAACAATAACATCATCCAGATATACCAGTGTGGACTCCATCAATTGACCACCCAAACATCGCTGCATCAATCGCTGGAACGTAGCGGGAGCGTTGCAAAGGCCGAAGGGCATCCGATCCCACTCGAATAACCCGAAGGGGGTCGTGAAGGCGGTCTTCTCTCTGTCTGCCTCCTCCACCTGCACTTGCCAATAGCCGCTTGCCAGATCTAACGTGGAATACCAGGCCGACTGAGTTAAACTGGTAAGTGAATCCTCGATCCTAGGTAAGGGGAAGGCGTCCTTCTTAGTCACCTGATTTAACTTCCGGTAGTCCACGCAGAATCTCCAGGCTCCCGTCTTCTTCTGCACCAAGACTATGGGGGCTGCCCAGGGACTACTGCTTTCACGAACAATCCCTTGATCAAGCAGTCCTTGCAACAGGGTTCGTACCTCAGAATACAAGGTGGGCGGTATGGGACGGTATCTCTCGCGACTAGGCCCGGCTTCCCCAGTGGGAATTCGATGCTTCACCACATTGGTACATCCGTAATCTTCATCATGTGCAGAGAATATATGTTGCCACTTCCCCAGGAGTTCTCGCAGTTTATGTGTCTGAGCCTCTTCCAACTCTTCTCCCCGCAGGGACTCACCTACCAAATGGCCGGGCGTCTCTTCCCCAGCCTTCTTCCGGGGCGAGTCTGTTTGAATTAAAGCCACCTCAAACACGGTAGGACACACTTGCCGGAAGCTCACATCTCTTTCTTCCCTTACTTGATGAGGATCGACCATCGTCACTCGGGCCAGTCGTTGATATCTATGTAGGTGTATGGAATAGGGGTTCTCATTGCGTACCTTCACAGGAACTCGTCCTCGACGGACTACTGCCAATCCTCGGGCCACTTCCACATGTTGACAATCCAGATGGGGCTCCACTAATACCCAGCCTTCTGGCCCATATTTCTGTTGGGGGACTCTTACCCACACAATGGCCTCACTCCTAGCTGGCACGGACAAGGCATAGCGACAGGCCACTCGGCCGGTATCTTCCCGATCTCTTCGGACCCTAGCTGCCTGTATCCGGCGACAGTCAGCCACAATGCGTTCCCACTCTCGCTGTTCTGCAGGTGGTATCGACTTTACGGGCCTTGCCCGGAATAATTCTTCCCAGCACTCCGAGATTACGTTCATGCCCAGAAGGGCTCGATGGGTCCCCAAACAATGATCCTGGACGATGACTACCCCCTTCTGGGGCACGGTGATCCCATGGATCTTCAGATCAATCAATAGGTACCCAATGTAGGGGATGTCTAACCCATTCGCTCCCTTCAATGTCAGCCAAGGGGCCTCGGTTTCCTGCATATTTCGTCTTCCAAACAGCTCCTTCGACAGGCTCTCTGAAAACAGGGTGACTTGAGATCCGGTATCTACTAGACACTGTACCTTAGTACCACATACCTGGACCTCCACCACAGGGCTTTGCCCAATCAGTCTATCCTTCGAGCCAGTTACTGGAGATGGGTCATCTAAAGGGGTCCCGACCACTCGACCCACAGTGGCCGGTTGACCTAAAAACCCCCTTCTGAGCTTCGTCGGGAGCCACACTGCCGGCTGTAGTGTCCGGGCTCACCACAACGGTTGCAAATGGGTCGTCCTTGTTCGTCCCACTCAAATCAAGGCGGGGCAGGTCGGCTTAGTTGCCTCCCTAGGTCTCGGCCTCCACCTGAATAGGCTCGCTCCCGAGGGGCAGACTTTACCTCCTGTCTTAATGCGCCTAGCCGCAACTCCTCCAGGAGCGTCTTGGACAGCGCTGTCATTTGCTCGCGGACGTCTTGTAGGAGCTCCCTCCGTAAGGCCTGTTTCCAATCTACTCCCTCAGGGGCTACTGCGGCTGCTGCTGCACCACTTACGGCCGCACACACTGGGGGATCTACGACTTCCGCCTGGTCCGATTCCAGAGCCACCGCTTCCTTCTTTAACTCCTCAAAGGTCATCTCTGGATCTCGTCGAAACTGCACTCGCAGGCTCTGTCGCACCGGGCCTTCTCTCAGCCCTAGCAAGAATTGATCCCGCATCAGAGTTTCTCCCTCTCCCAACCCGTGGTCGCGTCTTCCTTGCAACCGGGTGAACTGCTCTCGCAGTCGGAGCGCATAGGCTCGGATGGGCTGTCGAGGGCCCTGTTTGCAATTAAAGAACTGTGCTCGGAGGACGGATACCGGCGTGGTGTCTCCATATCGTTCGGTCAGAAAGTTAAACACAGACTGTGCGGTGGCTCGGACGGCTTCTGGGGCGGCCTGGACTTCTCGTCGGGCTTCCCCCTCTAGGGAGTTCAACACAAACTGTTGATATTGGGACGCACTTAACCCTTGGATTCCGGCCAGATACTCTATCTGGGCTTTCCACTCAGAAAATCTCACCTCTGACTCTGCTCCGCCATACTTCTGGATCCAGGGGGTGCCCATGAACACGGGCATGACTCGGGGTGGGGCCTCAGGTACCTCGTCGTCGGCCATTGGGGAATTTCGGTCGCTCAACTCGAGGTGGAACCCTGCCGACTGCGCCAAAATCTGTCACAGGCCGGAGCGGACCGCCACTTGGCGCGAGTCCCGCTCCTCCCCTAGTTTCCACCCCGAGGAGGTCCCAGAAACACCCCAATGACCGGACAGACGAGGACGGTTAAGTTAAAACCAATATTTATTAATTTAAAAGAGATTTATGGGAAAGGGGAAGGAGGGATACTAAAAAGGGGGACACCAGTCCTCCAGGGCTGGGGCCTTGGTTTCTTGAGTCGCTCCTGGTTTTCGACAGATCTTCCCAGCTCTCTCTTGTCGTCGTTCACGCCTAGGTTTGCAGGTGAGTGTACAGGCGGTACACTGGGCTCTTAGCTTTGGGCATACAGGTGAGTATACAGGCGGTACACTGGGCTCTTAGCTTTGGGCATACAGGTGAGTATACAGGCGGTACACTGGGCTCTTAGCTTTGGGCATACAGGTGAGTATACAGGCGGTACACTGGGCTCTTAGCTTTGGGCATACAGGTGAGTATACAGGCGGTACACTGGGCTCTTAGCTTTGGGCATACAGGTGAGTATACAGGCGGTACACTGGGCTCTTAGCTTTGGGCATACAGGTGAGTATACAGGCGGTACACTGGGCTCTTAGCTCTGGGCATACAGATGAGTATACAGGCGGTACACTGGGCTCTTAGCTTTGGGCATACAGGTGAGTATACAGGCGGTACACTGGGCTCTTAGCTTTGGGCATACAGGTGAGTATACAGGCGGTACACTGGGCTCTTAGCTTTGGGCATACAGGTGAGTATACAGGCGGTACACTGGGCTCTTAGCTCTGGGCATACAGGTGAGTATACAGGCAGTACACTGGGCTCTTAGCTTTGGGCATACAGGTGAGTATACAGGCGGTACACTGGCTCTTAGCTTTGGGCATACAGGTGAGTATACAGGCGGTACACTGGGCTCTTAGCTTTGGGCATACAGGTGAGTATACAGGCAGTACACTGGGCTCTTAGCTTTGGGCATACAGATGAGTATACAGGCGGTTATTAGTTTCAACTCACAGATCCGTAGTCAGGCAGAAGTCGGTTTTAGTGCTTCCTCAGATACAGGGCTTTCTCTTCGACCTAGGGAGGGATCGCTGACAACGTTTGCACAGCACAACACTATAATTCTTCGGTGGACACACATCAAAAGAAAGACTCACCCACTGCACTCCACACACACTCACGGTGAATTAGGGTCAGGATCACCACATTGGGCTGGGAGACAAGTCCTGGGTAGTAGAAAGGATCAGTGCAAAAGATGACCATATGAAAACGTCAAGACCACGATCTTTCAGCACGCTCCTTCCTCTTTTCAATACGTTCCCAATGCCTTCTTAATGTAAACAATTTCTCCAAGGCAGTAACAATACATATCAACACAGTTGTTTCAACCATGAATGCTTCCAACACTTAGCTCATGTTTTCTTCAGCCCAATACTTCGTTCTCACTTCGCCCAGTCTGTATCATCCGCCTCGGGACGTCCCTCTGATCCACCGGTCGCTCCGTCTCACCCACCGCGATCGCCCAAATCAACTGCGCTCACCCTGCAGCGTTGGCCCGAATCAACTTCCGCCTTCCGGCCCCGTTTGCCGGAATCAACTTCCTCGTTTGCCGGGATCAACTCTCTCCTCCCCTGTTCTCCCAGTACCTTCTTTATATGCCTCCTTTGCTCTAATTTGCCCAACCATCGATCGCCACGTCCATGCACACACCTGCTCCCAATAACACGCTCTTTTCGTTGCCCGGAGTTACCGGAACTGATCGTGTGTTCCATGTGCAATGGTCCGGGCGGACAATTTCCGCCATTTTAAGTTCCGCCCTTTGAGGTCACTCCGTGACATGTATCCACTGGAGATAGCGTTAGATGCGACGCTCGGGTGAGTGACGCGGGTTATTCCCTAGTTTTTTGTTGTTGTTATTGATGGTTTAATCAGCTTGCTGGGTCAGGCAAGTAAAATTCTCTTTCCCTTGTCCCTTCAAAAAAAAAAAATCCACTTGTCCTGTTCAAGCAGACAGGCGTTAATGTTGAGTTCTGAAAATGTAATGAAAGTGTTACGGAACGTTGTAGAAATGTATATGAGTAGAAAATATAATGACTGCAAAATGTAATGAAGTAAAAGTCAGAAGTATGCACTATTGATTCTACTTAAGTAAAGTACAGATACCTGAAAAATGTACATAAATAAAGTAACAAAGTAGCCTATTTGTATAGGCCTACTTCATAACATTACACCACTGCTGAGAAGGGTCTGACTGCAGAGCCGCAGAGCCACAGTTTTACCCCAACCACAGTTTTACCACAGCAGTTCTGACCACGCATGCACATTGCGTCATTATGTCTTCGCGATGCATGTTATGGCACTGAAAGGGAATACAACTACAATTTTATTTATTTATTTATTGTAATTGCACTTGTTTGATTTTATAGTTATTAGTTAGTGATCAACTGTAATGGTAAAATAACGAAATGTTTAAAATGTAAATTGTGAATGTAATAAATAAATGTAAATTACATTCGTTTCATGGTTATGTCTCCAACAAATTAACAATATGCTCACACTTTCAGCCTGTTTAAAAGTATGTTTTATTTGTGTTCAAGTTTATGCATTTACCCCAGGCAGAATTAATCAACTTGAGGAATTAGTTATCTTGACTTTAGACTAAAAATGTAATCATTGTAAAAACCTTTGAAATGTCTATTCGAAACCTCGTTTTTTTATACCAGGCATCGAAAATACATTGTGTGTTTATTATACCAGGCTGTTCGTTCGGACATCTGAACAATTGGTCAGGAGGAACCGTGGATCGAACCACCAACCTTCTGGTTTGTAAACAATCTCAAATTGAGATTGCCAAAAGCTCTCTCTCGTATGCGGATGATCTGAAAACCTCAATAAACTGCATTTTATCAATCTCCATTTGAGATGTTCTGCTTAAAGCGTCATTTAGTCTACATTTTAGACATGTCTTTTTTCGTCAATGATATTGCATATTTATATAACGTTAGTCACAATGTAGGCTACGCAGTACAAGCATGCAAAAACATCATAGGCCTACTTCAGTTCTAAAAAATATAAATATATAACTTAATGACAAAGTTATATCAAAAATGAATAGCCTTGTCAAATTACTGTTAATTATAACTTATGTTGAAAAAGGTGACATTTCCTAGAAGGATCGAGTGAACGATCTGTAAGCAACGTATCTAGGGTTGTATTTTGTAATACAAAATAATATAAACCTTTGTCATTACACACAATTTAGTTTTGTATGGTACTTAGAGTTGTTGTTACTGTATTAGCATCTTGCTTCATCTAGACAATGCGGTCTCTCTAAGAAACTTTCAATTTAATCAGAAATTATTTAAACAGTCAATAAGTGGATAAATCACTACTTACTGCTTGCAGGAATATAGTTGCCCTTTTCTTCAGTTTAAGATGCTGAGCGAAGCTTGCTTGAAATGGGCCAAACAAACGAATGATTTGTTGTGGTATCCGATTATAATAAACCTCAACCATGACTGTTGTCATATGAAAAGTCCTCACGTCCCCTGCACAGCCTATGTGTCCATGATCTGCCGTTTTTGCTATCCTCTTGTTTATCTGCCGCACCGATGATTCGGCTTCGTCAGTTCCGCCTAACAATGAACATGTTTGGACAGATGCAAATTTTGGTGGGCCTGCTTATAAATGATCGCCAACGCTTGCGTCATGGTTGGCCTTATGTTGAGAATAACTTATTTTTCCGTGGTGTTGTTCATGCACGAGATTTTCATAAGTAGTAGGAGGCAATGGTGTTTGAGACTCACAGTATGTGATGTCCATGTACTGAACTCTTATTATTTCACTATGGCATGGTTAATTCAATTTTTCATTCTAGGGCACCTTTAAGTGTTCATGACATCCTTGTTTTATATCAGTAAAGGAGCCTGAAGCCTCTGGGCAGAAGCAAAAAAATAACAGCAGGAGCAACAATAATCAATAGATAATTTTAGGACAAAATTAAGATTATTATGCGTGGGGCAAAACCACTGTAGTGAAACAGCGCATACGCGGAGCAAAACCACTGTAGTGAAACTGCTCATACGCGGGGCAGAACCCCTGTAGTGAAACAGCGCATGTGCTGGGCAAAACCACTGTAGTGAAACTGCTCATACGTGGGGCAAAACCGCTGTAGTGAAACAGCGCATGCACTGGGCAAAACCACTGTAGTGAAACTGTGCATGTGCAGGGCAAAACCACTGTAGTGAAACTGCGCATGTGCGGGGCAAAACCACTGTAGTGAAACTGTGCATGTGCAGGGCAAAACCACTGTAGTGAAACTGCGCATGTGCGGGGCAAAACCACTGTAGTGAAACTGTGCATGTGCGGGGCAAAACCGCTGTAGTGAAACTGTGCATGCGCTGGGCAAAACCGCTGTAGTGAAACTGTGCATGTGCGGGGCAAAACCACTGTAGTGAAACTGCACATGCGCGGGGCAAAACCGCTGTATTGAAACTGTGCATGTGTGGGGCAAAACCGCTGTAGTGAAACTGCGCATGTGCGGGCAAAACCGCTTTAGTGAAACTGCGCATGTGCGGGGCAAAACCGCTGTAGTGAAACTGCGCATGTGCGGGGCAAAACCGCTGTAGTGAAACTGCGCATGTGCGGGGCAAAACCGCTGTAGTGACACTGCGCATGTGCGGGCAAAACCGCTGTAGTGACACTGCGCATGTGCGGGCAAAACCGCTGTAGTGAAACTGCGCATGTGCGGGGCAAAACCGCTACAGTGAAACTGCGCATGTGCGGGGCACAACCGCTTTAGTGAAACTGTGCATGTGCGGGGCAAAACTGCTGTAGTGAAACTGTGCATGTGCGGGGCAAAACCGCTGTAGTGACACTGCGCATGTGCGGGCAAAACCGCTGTAGTGAAACTGCGCATGTGCGGGGCAAAACCGCTACAGTGAAACTGCGCATGTGCGGGGCAAAACCGCTACAGTGAAACTGTGCATGTGCGGGGATAAACCGCTGTAGTGAAACTGTGCATGTGCGGGGATAAACCGCTGTAGTGAAACTGCGCATGCGCGGGGCAAAACCGCTTTAGTGAAACTGCGCATGTGCGGGCAAAACCGCTGTAGTGAAACTGCGCATGTGCGGGGCAAAAACGCTGTAGTGAAACTGCACATGTGCGGGGCAAAACCGCTGTAGTGACACTGCGCATGTGCGGGGCAAAACCGCTGTAGTGAAACTGCGCATGTGCGGGGCAAAACCGCTACAGGGAAACTGCGCATGTGCGGGGCACAACAGCTTTAGTGAAACTGTGCATGTGCGGGGCAAAACCGCTGTAGTGAAACTGTGCATGTGCGGGGCAAAACCGCTGTAGTGAAACTGCGCATGTGCGGGGCAAAACCGCTGTAGTGAAACTGTGCATGTGCGGGGCAAAACCGCTGTAGTGAAACTGTGCATGTGCGGGGATAAACCGCTGTAGTGAAACCGCGCATGCGCGGGGCAAAACCGCTTTAGTGAAACTGCGCATGTGCGGGGCAAAACCGCTGTAGTGAAACTGTGCATGTGCGGGGCAAAACCACTGTAGTGAAACTGCGCATGCGCGGGGCAAAACCGCTTTAGTGAAACTGCGCATGCGCGGGGCAAAACCACTGTAGTGAAACTGCGCATGCGCGGGGCAAAACCGCTTTAGTGAAACTGCGCATGTGCGGGCAAAACCACTGTAGTGAAACTGCGCATGTGCGGGCAAAACCGCTTTAGTGAATCTGCGCATGTGCGGGCAAAACCGCTGTAGTGAAACTGCGCATGTGCGGGGATAAACCGCTGTAGTGAAACTGTGCATGTGCGGGGATAAACCGCTGTAGTGAAACTGCGCATGCGCGGGGCAAAACCGCTTTAGTGAAACTGCGCATGTGCGGGCAAAACCGCTGTAGTGAAACTGCTCATGTGCGGGGCAAAAACGCTGTAGTGAAACTGCACATGTGCGGGGCAAAACCGCTGTAGTGACACTGCGCATGTGCGGGGCAAAACCACTGTAGTGAAACTGCGCATGCGCGGGGCAAAACCGCTTTAGTGAAACTGCACATATGCGGGCAAAACCACTGTAGTGAAACTGCGCATGTGCAGGCAAAACCGCTTTAGTGAATCTGCGCATGTGCGGGCAAAACCACTGTAGTGAAACTGCGCATGTGCGGGGCAAAACCGCTACTGTGAAACTGCACATGTGCGGGGCATAACCGCTTTAGTGAAACTGTGCATGTGCGGGGAAAAACCGCTGTAGTGAAACTGCGCATGCGCGGGGCAAAACCGCTTTAGTGAAACTGCGCATGTGCGGGCAAAACCGCTTTAGTGAATCTGCGCATGTGCGGGCAAAACCGCTTTAGTGAAACTGCGCATGTGCGGGGCAAAACCACTGTAGTGAAACTGCGCATGCGCGGGGCAAAACCGCTTTAGTGAAACTGCGCATGCGCGGGGCAAAACCGCTTTAGTGAAACTGCGCATGCGCGGGGCAAAACCGCTTTAGTGAAACTGCGCATGTGCGGGGCAAAACCACTGTAGTGAAACTGCGCATGTGCGGGGCAAAACCGCTTTAGTGAAACTGCGCATGTGCGGGCAAAACCGCTGTAGTGAAACTACGCATGTGCGGGCAAAACCGCTTTAGTGAATCTGCGCATGTGCGGGCAAAACCACTGTAGTGAAACTGCGCATGTGCGGGGCAAAACCGCTGTAGTGAAACTACGCATGTGCGGGGCAAAACCGCTGTAGTGAAACTGCGCATGTGCGGGGCAAAACCGCTGTAGTGAAACTACGCATGTGCGGGGCAAAACCGCTGTAGTGAAACTGCGCATGTGCGGGGCACAACAGCTTTAGTGAAACTGCGCATGCACGGGGCAAAACCGCTGTAGTGAAACTGCGCATGCGCGGGGCAAAACCACTGTAGTGAAACTGCGCATGCGCGGGGCAAAACCGCTTTAGTGAAACTGCGCATGTGCGGGCAAAACCGCTGTAGTGAAACTACGCATGTGCGGGGCAAAACCGCTGTAGTGAAACTGCGCATGTGCGGGCAAAACCGTTTTAGTGAATCTGCGCATGTGCGGGCAAAACCACTGTAGTGAAACAGTGCATGCGCGGGGCAAAACTGCTGTAGTGAAACTGCGCATGTGCGGGCAATACCGTGGCTGGGGTGAAACTGCGGCTCTGCAGACTCCCTCCAGGGGGGCATGCCCCCAAACCCTCCTAGAGGGACAGAGGTCCACCCACAGTTTCACAATTGTAACAATGCAATACTATTGCATATAAAAAACACGTTTTACTCACATAAGTGTGCTGCACCATTCCTGTCGCATCCAATGTAGAAGGCACAGCATTGTGTTTTAATCTCAATATGACTGCAAATCCAGTGTCTGTGTCTTGTTTACAAGCGATTATGTTAATATCTTCGGCGTGTTTATGCGATCAGTTTAGCTCCACGAGTCGGTGGGTGGGGTTTCATTGGGGTGTCATTGATTTGAGAGCCTCGTTTTCTGGGCCTGGTGTCTATAAAAGCTTTTCTTTTACTAACAAGGACGTTTTCAGCTCTGAAACTTTATAGTTTCAGGATATTCTTATATTACTATGACCTTTTATATATCAAAGGCTCAAGTTGATTTCTCAATTCATCACCCCTTTAAATGCTGGATGAAGATGAGTTAGGTAGCCAAAGATTCTATTCGGAATAAAATGTTTAAATGACATTTTAAAGGACTGATTATTGATTCAGTCAGGCTCATTTTTTAAGTGTAGGCAATAAACACCACACTGCTAGTTTTATTCCTCACAATCCTCCCAGCCTTTTTACTTTAGGTGTCTGTTAGAAGAGCAACAGAAAAATGTTACCTTAACACTTCCTTCCCCCTTTGTCACTCTCCTGTCTTTATTTTTCTCTCCATTTTTCATTATATCCAATCTGTCACAGATATGGCTCCTCAACTTCTCTCTGTGTGTGTGTGTGTGTGTCTCTCTCTCTCCCCATCACATCTGCTGGTGATTAACTGGTGTGCTGAAAGCAGCTGCAGAAAGGCGCAGCTGCAAAGAAAAACAAGCACGCATGTCATGCATCCCATCAGACCTAGGGTGTGTTTAGTGAGAGAATGAAATAAGTGTGTGTATTTTAGAGTGTAGCTGTTGTGTATTTGTGTGTTCTATCACAGTTTGTGTATTTGAAATTATGTCTGATTCATCGAAATAGATGTAACTTGGGGCTGCAGAATGACTACACGTTTAGTTTATATGAGGGTGTGTTTATTAAATACCCTGTTGTTTAACACTTTATGATTTGTCTCATTTGGTTTATAAAGTACATCCTGTCCCCATTACGCAGCAGTTACGGTTATGGAGCTGTTTCGTAAGCGGAATGAAATAATTGAATTGCACATTCTGCCCACTGCATTCTGTTCTTCACTTCTACAGAATTTACTCTCTGTAGAATGTGTTAGTTGTGTTCCAAAAGTAAAAAGCCTATTAATTTATTTTTATAGGGCAATGTCCTTTAAAGACAGATCTTTGAGCTATGAGGTTGTCTGTCAGTGGTAGCCTATATACTTTTGCTGAAGCCATTAGCAATACATTTAAATATAAAATTATGTATAGCCTCATGTGCCCCTAAAATCTTTTCTCAAAATAACTTCTCTTTTCCTCCGCAGCGACATCTCTTCTCTGATGACGCGTTTATTAGAGAGCGGGACACGTCACTTACATGAGACCACAAAAATAGCAAACCACAATGATCCAACCATCCAATCAATTCCCAATGGACAAAATCAGGTGCCACCCTACAATTTTTCTTGTTCAAGGAGCCGCTTAACTTGGATTTGTGTGCCACAACAAGGAAGAAAAGACTATAGCAACTTCAGTTTTATGCCAAATTAAAAGTGAGGATCCTGATTTTTTTTTTTAAAAACTACATCGTCTATGATCCTGCAAAGAAATGTTTACCATTCAGAGAACAGGGTGCATTATGGCCTGCCCATTTTTTCAGCCGTGTGTTGCTGGATTATTTTTTTTCCATTCATTTTTCCCATAGAGACTGTTAAAAAGTCTTTGTTAAAGTGTTATGATGGAGCAAGCCAACCAGCTACAAGGTGAATCACAACATTACAAACTTTTATTTCCAGCGAAAAAGTGTTTGAAAATCAGACAAAAAGACAAACATACAAACCAGCAAACTTTACAGCTTTAGTGAGGAAAGGAACTACAATCCCATGAATCATTGCAAATTACATTCAAAATAAAAAAACAATGGTGAAATATAAAACTACTCATTTATAGTTGTTGATTGCATCTATAGAACAAAAAATTGGTGCAATTTTGGTGTTGATTGCACCAAAAGAACTAATTAGCTCCCACCAATTCCCATGAAGCACTGTGAATGATGTAATAGTGTCCCAGAGACTCTCAAAATATTTATACATGCATGCATATTTAGCAATTAATGTAAAAAATAAAATGTTTGTTTATTTATTTATTTATTATTTTTAAATGTAATTTTGTCTTATTTTCAAAAAAAAAATTTGCTCAATGTTTGTAATGTGATTCACATGGTTGCTGGTTGGTTTATTGATGGTTGATTCATGGCTTAGCTGTAACTCTTAAACAAAGATGACTTTTTAAAAATCCCTATGGAAAAATACTCTTTTACACTGATCGATGGAACAATAAAATCTGATTGGTCAATCGTGCCATCCAGCATTCTAATATGTCATAACTGTTGCCGTCTTCCATGGCAAATGTTTTCAGCTCGTCTGTGTAACTGCACCTGATGCAACTTTCATGTGTATTGTATCACACCGCAGTCTCCTGCTCTCGTTTTAAATGCAACTGCCACCATCTTACTTATCAGTTAGCGATATGCGAATAACTTCAGGGAACATCAGTTGTAATATGACTGGTGCAGTGTTCACCTTGTTGCTTGGCTGATTGCTTCACGTTAGGGTCCTGATCCCTCTGTTGTTTATTTTGCGATAATAATTGGCTAACTGACTGTACATTCCAAAACATTGAAATATTGGCCAGACTAAGATGGCTGGATATTTTGTTCAGTAGGCTACATGCTTGATTCAACTCAAATAGAGGATGTGGTTGTGTAACACTGCATTGGTATTTGAGTGAATTGAGCAATATAATTCCTGAAAGTTATTAGCATAGAAACTGTAATCTGATAAAAATTGCAAGCATGTCTAGATTCTATTAAAGGGGCTGGCAGACAGTCTAGTTTCTACAGGTCATGGAGAGTGTGTGCAAGTTTAATGCTGTTTACTTCTCTGAGTAGTACCATTAAAACATCCTCCTCATTAAAAACAAAGCATTTATATAATCAAGCTCCAGAAACTGCTTATTTTGATATTGCAGGATTTGTGACCACCATAGACTGTAAAAAAAGACTGTCCGTGACGTCACCCATAGGATTCTAAAAAGCAGTTGTAAAGCATAAAGTATAGGGCCAAGCCCATCTTGGCAGCGCATCACTTCTGGATAATAGAAAATGGGCAAAGAGGCGGGACGTGGCTGGAGCTGAGGTGACGTGATGACTAACAGACAGCAGACAAACAACTATCCGCATGTCACTCAAAGTGGCCACAGCCTTAATTATGCAGAAATGTAAGGCTTTATATAATGTAAACAAATGAGTTATAAAAAATTCACCCCCCGCAGTTGTCATGAAGGGCAAAATTAGATATATAGACCAAAACCATAATTTGTACCAGACTGTAAACATGTTTTTTTTTCTGCTGTGAAGTTGGGCATTTTAACATTGGGCTCAATGAGATTCTGCTCCCTTTGGAGCCATGATAGGCCCCACTCACTGAGTCACTTAAAGGGTTCGTTCACC
The DNA here is from genome assembly GCF_024679245.1 of Pseudorasbora parva. Taxonomy (NCBI): domain Eukaryota; kingdom Metazoa; phylum Chordata; class Actinopteri; order Cypriniformes; family Gobionidae; genus Pseudorasbora; species Pseudorasbora parva. The sequence continues at coordinate 33,103,191 of NC_090174.1, forward strand.
CAAATATGAAAATGATCTTATCATTTACTCACACTCATGTCGTTCCAAACCCTTAAGACTTTTGTTCATCTTTAGATATTTTTCGTAAAACTAATCCACCTAGACCGATTGCTTTATGATGGGCAGATTTAATTTATGCTTGTATTCACATTAACATTCATCAACCACACACATCAGTTATGCTAAACGGAAGCTCAGGCATGTTCATTTGATGTGCAAGAACCACTTGAGGTTCATTCTTGTGTAGGCAACACCTTTGAGCTTCCGCAGGAAACAATGATATTATATGTTAATTATATGAATTATATAATAATAATAATAATAAATTTTATTTATAATGCACTTTATATTAAACAAAATCTCAAAGTGCTAAAATAATATGCGAATAAAAGACTACATTCAATCTGTTCATAAAGAGATTGTGTCTCTTCCAAAAATTTGGACATTTCATTTGTGTTCCAAAGATAAACGAAAGTAATTTTAACTTCTAAAAATGTATACTTTCAGACAGAGGTTTGAAAATATTAGTTTTTTTCACATATACAAGTTTTTGCAAAATTCTTGAACATTTAAGTGAACCCATGTTTAAAAAAAAAATCCATGTCTTGATCACTTTAATCAAAAAAAAAAAAAAAGAAAAAAAAAAAAAAATGAAACTTAGGTAATTGTTTATGACTTCACTATCACCGCTGTCTGTGGAGGAACACATTGTATTGCCAACAAGGACTCTTTTTCATGTTTTTTTGTTTTGTTTTGTTTTGTTTTGTTTTGTTTTCTCTCAAATTATTGCTAAAAGAGACAAATGCAGAGAGACAGGGAGTGAAAGAAAACCACTGATGATGATACAGAATACTAGATAAGACAACCCAACTCTACAGATTCTAACAGCTGCTGTTTGACTGAAACAGACCAAATACAAGCTGTACTGAGCAGAAATGATCTAATGTTCTTATCAATGCATTGAGTCTTAAGGGAATATGGGCCAGGAGAGGCTAATTATAAAAAACAGACAAGAGCTGTGGTTTGACTGGAGTGATAATCAAGAGTTATTTCAGTCTGTTAACAAATGCAAACACATGCTGTCGCAAACAGCTCACAGACCCAGTTCAGTCAACCCAGATGACTGCACTTTATTCACTGACAGAGTAAGAAAAAAAGATGAAAAAGACCTGAAGGAAGAGACTATAAAAAAGGTGGACACAATGTTAAACCAATTGTAGGTGGTTCCTTTTAAGCAGGGTGCACAAAATAATTTGAATAGTAGAATAGCCAACATGTATGTTCTAGGGTTTTTAACTCCTACACTCTAAAAAATAATTCAGTGGCTTAGTAAATATCACAGTAATAATTAACTTTATTAACTTAATAAAATCTCTCAATATCATTTACTTGATGGTTTTAGTTAAACATACCAAAATAATTGACTAAAAATTCAACAGTTAATTTTGTCTAAAATTTAAAGTTATGTTTAAGTTTTTTTCACTAAAATAATTTAGTATTCAAATAACCAATTATTTATTTTAAATATACTTAATACATTTGTGAAATTTATTTCAAAATATTTGAGAATGGAGAATTAAATCGATCTGTTTCAAGAACCACAAATATTACTTAATTAAAATCAAGATTATTAATATTTAACACACACTGAAGAAATTGAGTAAATTGACTCGATTAAAACAATGCACCCCTCCCCCACCCCCTGACGTGACGACAGCTCGACGGTTGAGTGAGTGCGGATATTTGAATTCTCCTCAGTCACCAGAGCAGTTTCTTCTTCTCAGCGTCGCAGAATTGGGGCATTTCCTCTGTTAAATTCAGGTTTGTATGTTTTGTTTTATCTATATAATCATTACTGTGCTAAAAGGCATTTTATTTAATTCAAAACAGCATACAGGGACAGTGTGAGTCACCTTAAGTTAACGTGTGGCGTTGGTCTTTGAAACGCCTGCTGTGTTGCTCAAAACACACAACTTTATTCGTAAAGATAATGAATATAATGAATTTGGATGATAAAATCTTATTAAAACTGGGCACTGTTTGTTTATTGTCAGGTTATGGAGTCTGGCGCCTCGCAGCATCTTTCAGCTACGAATGAAATGCAGGACAGCGGTCTCAAGTTCAAAGTCCACCCGCAGACCGCTAACTTTAGTCCATCTCAGGCTCGAGAAACAGCGCTGATACGGTGGAAATGAGATAACAGACCGGTTGATTACACTTGAATTACTTTTAAATGTTTAATTTTTACATCTAAAATGTTTGTTACATGAGTTTAAATGTTGTAAAATAACTGTTATTCTTTACATGTCAAAACAGTAATATATGCTGTAACGTTATTGCTGTAACATTACTCGTCGACAATAAAGGCCATGTCATGTATAAGTGTGTTTGTGTGGACTGTGGAGTATTTTACAAAGGTTTAGAGGAAATTATACTATACAAGTTAGTAATACTCATAAATAAAAACAGTTCATATTAGTCATAAATATTGGTTTTTAAATGCTTTTTACCCAATTTTTTCTACTCAATTGAATTTGTTAATGTAACAAATGCAGTTCCTCAGATCTACTTAATTTTTTTACTTACATTTACTCAGTTATTATGGTGTCTATAATTGATTTCACTGCTTTAAAATTTACTCAATTTTTTTAGTGTAAAAATGTTTCACCAAAAAAATTGAGTAAATCATAGTATTAGTTTTAGTCCACATGCTGCTGGATGTGTGTCCAAAAATGCTAACTAGTTTAGACTTTAAGCTTGGAAAGAAACACTTAGTGTGTGGTCTCTAGCTTTAAATTGTGAACTTGTCACATTATGCTATGGGCATTCATTTTAACCGGCCAATTTTAATGCCTAGACCGTTTGCAGGATTGCTTTCTTGTGCCTCCTGCTGTCCTTCTGCGTACCAACATGTAGTTCCATGTTTGGTCACCAGATGGCACATAGTTCTTGGGTGAGGAGGTTGTTTAATGTTAGACTCCCTGCTTAATTAGATATTAGTACTGCTAATTATCATCATCCCACTTGCAAACACATCAAAGACTGATATCCAGGGAAAGAGAGGACTTCTGGGAAAATAGGACTAAACAAAATGCACGCACCAAATGCCAGATTTCCAAGCATGCATCACCTGAAAAAAATCTCAATGGAGAAAACTTAAATATCTAATAATAATTTTTATTTTCAGGGCCTTTCCAAAGCCCAAGGACACTTTACAAAGTTAGGTTTGAGGGAATATATACATATAAGAGAGGGTGATAGAGCCAATTCAGTGGATGGGGACTATTAGGAGGCCATGATTGGTAAGGCCCAATGGAGGGAATTTGGCCAGAACATCGGTTACACCCCTACTCTTTACGAAAAGTGCAATGGGATTTTTTATTGACCACAGAGAGTCAGGACCTCAGTTTAACGTCTCATCCGAAGGATGGTGCTTGTTAGGACCCACACAGTACACAGGGTGAGCACCCCCTACTGGCCTCACTAACACCTCTTCCAGAAGCAAGGACTCCACTAGACCCTTCAAGGTGTGCTGTGGTATCTGGCACCAAGATGTTAGCAGCAGATCCTTTAAGTCCTGTAAATTATGACTTGGGGCCTCCATGGATCAGACTTGTTTGTTCAGCACATCCCACAGATGCTCGATTGGATTGAGATCTGGGGAATTAGGAGGCCAAATCAATTTCTCAAATTTGTTGTGCTCCATTCCTGAACCATTTTTGCTTTGTGGCAGGGTGCATTATCCTGCTGAATGTGGCCACAGCCACCAGGGAATACCATTTCCATGAAAGATTTTACATGGTCTGCAACAATGCTAAGGTAGGTGGTATGTGTCAAAGTAACATCCACATGGACGGCAGGACCCAAGGTTTAATAGCAGAACATTGCCCAAAGCATCACACTGCTTTTCACTGAGTTCAGCCTAATGATTTAGAAATCTAAGTCCAGATCATCTAAATATTTTTAAGAAGGGCAAAAGGAAAGAAGAGTAAGTGAGAGGTCCGATCAAAGAAATTATAGGGATTAAAAAACTATGAATAGAAAGTAAAAAAAAAAAAATCTAAATAAAGTGTGGTACGGGTTAACATGTTAAATAAAATTATATTTTTTCATTCTACGGTAAATGTGCCAGGAGCCTGTTGCTATACATTTACATTTACATTTATGCATTTAGCAGACGCTTTTATTCAAAGCGACTTACAACTCAGGAGAACAGGAAGCGATCCGTCAAGAAGAGGCAAAGAAACACAAAAAGTGCCCCAAATACCAAGATTTGTATACCGCTCAGAGTAGCAAAAACCAGAAAAGGGAAGAAGAAAAGAGAAATAGAGGAGGAAAGAGGGTGTTTTTTTTTTGCTATAGTAACAAGCTATAGTAGAAACTTGCTATAGTAACAAGTTTCACTTTTATCAATCTTATTGACCGATAACCGCTCTTATTTCACTGTTGCTAAGGTTGAGGTTTTTTTCAGCTTTGTAGCTACAAAATTAGCTTCGTACGGTGAAACACTTTCAGTCAATATTATGTCAATCTTGACTACCAGTATAGAGTTGTATTTTATGGAAGCCCTTTTCCACCACAGTTGAGTAAAAAAATATGATTTTTTAAGTCAAAATAATGAGAAAGTTTCTCGAAATATTGACTTAACATCCCAAAATAATGACTTAACATCTCAAAATAATGAGAAACTTTCTCCAAATATTGACTTAAAGCTGCAGTCCGTAACTTTTTGCACTCTAGTGGTTAATAAACAGAACTGCATGTGTCTTGCGGAAGAACATTGCAGCCGGAGCTACTTCTCTCTGTTTATGTCTATGGCAGATCATGCAGGGACTGTGCTCCTCCGCAGTGGTACCTACCAGTCTGGTGTACCATAATGATTCAGGTTAAGACAAAAACACGCTTTGGAAAATGGATTCATGTTGTACATTCTCATTATATAATTGTTATAAATCTTGAACACAAAAAAAGTTACAGACAGCAGCTTTAACATCTCGACATAATGAGAAACTTTCTCAAAATATTTCGAGAAAACATCTCGAAATAACGAGAAATTTTCTCGAAATATTGACTTAACATCTCGAAATAATGAGAAACTGTCATTATTAGGACGTTTTATGCGCTTGGGACATGCTATAGGACACCGGTGTTGCTGATGCTGATTCATCATGCAAACGAAATTAGGATTTACCAAATCAAAATTATAACATGCTGCTTATTGATCTGCCACGACCCGACACAGGATGAATTGTGAACACATTAAGGAGTATTTTAACCGTGGTTTTAGCTACTAATAGTTCAATTATAGCCTTATTATCTTATTTGCATTGAATAGCCTATCTCTGAGCAAACGCGCTCTTGAGGGGATTTTAAACAAGAACGATCAAGCTTTGGTGCAGAAAGAACAGAACAGAGGTGGCTGTGAGGTGGCAACATTCATTGAACAACTTCAAACCTCTGGAGACACACACACACACACACACACACACACACACACAGTTTTTTTGCGTGCATATGATACGCACTTTGGCGTATTATACGGACAAACCACCCACCCCACCACCCTAATCCTACCCAAGAGTACGTCATATAGGCTACACACCAAAAGTGCGTATCATATGCATGCGAACAACAGCGTAGCATATGCAGGGCAAAATTAGTTTTGGCGTATACATTCCACGACATTGCACACTCGTACTATTTATACGCTTTTACATGTAATCGGGTTGGTAAACGACAGGGACAGAGTTCTGCTGCCGAAAAGTTGCAACAGAAATATGAGGTTGTGATCGGGCAGCAGTTTTCATCCAAAAGTAGGCTATAAGATAACACAGCCTATTCTGCTTGATGTGAGTTGCTGCGCCAAACTGTGCCAATGTGCAAATTGCCCATGAGTGGATTAAGTCATAATTACGAGAAAATATGTCATTATTATGAGAAAGGTTCTCAATATTTCGAGATGCTAAGTCAATATTTCGAGATGCTAAGTCAATATTTCGAGAAAACTTATTGACTTAACATGACTTAACTTGAAATATTGACTTAACATCTCGAAATAATGAGAAACGAAGTCAATATATCGAGAAAACATCTCGAAATAACGAGAAACTTTCTCAAAATATTGACTTAGTTTCTCATTATTTTGAGATGCTAAGTCAATATTTCGAGAAAGTTTCTCATTATGTTGACTTAAAGAATCACATTTTTTACTCTAAATTTTTTTTAAATCCTAAATAAACCATTAATATCAATCAGATTTAGCCATACATATGATCCAGAATCAGATCTAGATGCTGAAATTGAACAGGAGTAGCAGCAACGACAACTACAGCAGGACGTCTCAATGGTATGTAGCCTAACATAGGCTATGCGTATGGCTTGTCATGCTCGTGAGTTTTACAACTTTTGTGTGTTTACTCGTGGTTTATAAGGACATAATTTGGTTTATGGACTATTGTATACGATTTAATGTTAGCAGTAGCAAGTGGAATGGTTTTACACGTAAGATTAGTAGTAAAACAATGGAATATTAGCGCATTTGAATGAACGAGTCAATTGCTAACAACACAAAGACTTTTGAAATGCTTTACTCACCGCCTGCTTTCAACGCACGACCGTGAATATTAATCGATGGGACCGCTCTACCTTTCAGCATTAGACGAGCTACCAATCCAGAGTTGAACTGGTCCTTGTTTATAAACCATACCGAAATGCAGGGAACAAACAAAAACACTTACACAACTCCATTGCTGCTCTGGAAAAACAAACTCCATTCACTGTCGCATTAACACTGGGTTCTTTGGGAAGCTCTACAGCGTTGCCCTGACAACCAAAAACACACCTCTTTGGTTTTGAGACTGCAGCGCAGCGCCGGCTTCCCTGAAAGCCTTTCCTCTCTGGCTCTAATCGTGTGCGCGCCCTTCCGGAAGAAGATCCGCCCATACAAGGACATTCCGCCCTATCTGACGTCACATAGACCCATACTCGGAAAAAAACGTTCCAAAACTTGTGAGAAACCGGAAGGAGTATTTTAGGAGACTTTTTTTTTAATGAAACTTTGTCCATGTTTAGGATGGGAATCCATCCGAATCTTCAGCAGTGTAAAAAGCTCATATCCTAAAACCCCAGGGATTGCCAAAATGAGATGGACATGTATCTCTTTCAGGTTTTCCAAAAAATCTGCCTCTTTCGCTCTGAACTCATTCGCCACTAAGTTTGTGAAGTGCATTTGCAAGAGAAAGGAAACAAGGAAGCTTCTTTATTGATACTTTCGTTTCTGTATGGTAGTCATGGTAGCACAGGCAGTGTTGAAAAATTGTGCAGGAAAGTCAGTGAGAGTTCATTGATGTTCTCTTGTCAATGGACACATCTATCTGTTTTGTTGCCCTCTTACCTTCAGCATCATCTTTAATTTCCCCAATTAAATTACAAGTAAATAAAATACATATAGAATGTGTGCTGAACAATATACATTAATATATAGTGGGTATGGAAAGTATTCAGATATTCGGTGTAGAAAGTATGCAGCCATTTGCTAAAATAATTTATAATTTTTTTCTCAATAATGTACACACAGCATTTTTGCAGATTTATTAAAAAAAGAAACACTGAAATATCGTATTCAGACCCTTTAGTATTTAGTAAAAGCACCCTTTAATCTAATACAGCCAAGAGTGCTTTGGGGAAAGATGCAACAAGTTTTTCACACCTGGTTTTGGGGATCCTCTGCCATTCCTCCTTGCAGATCCTCTCCACTTATGTCAGGTTGGATGGTAAACATTGGTGGACAGCCATTTTCAGGTCTCTACAGATAAGCTCAATTGGGTTTAAGTCAGGGCTCTGGCTGGGCAATTCAAGAACAGTCACGGAGTTGTTGTGAAGCCACTCCTTCGTTATTTTATCTATTTGCTTAAGGGTCACTGTCTTGTTGGTGGGTGACCCTTCGCCCCAGTCTGAGGTCTTTAGCACTCTAGAGAAGGTTTTTGTCCAGGGTATCTCTGTACTTGGCCACATTCATCCTTCCCTCAGTTGCCACCACCATGCTTCACTGTTTGGACTGTATTGGACAGGTGATATTATTTTTCTTCACACATACCGCATAGAATTAGTATTAGTACTAGTTTTTTAATTAGTACTGGCAAAAAGTTCTATATGGGTCTAATCAGACCAGAGAATGTTATTTCTCACCATCTTGGAGTCCTTCAAGTGTTTTTTTAGCAATCTTTCATGTGTCTTGCACTGAAGAGAGGCTTCCGTCAGAATATATATCTCGATATTTTCTCGATAGCGATAATTAGACAATATTTTGCTGAGTGTGTTATTGGTATCTTGCTTTTACCGAATCCGAATCATGAATCAATACACTGATTCATGACCGTTTGAACCTTTATTTGAGGTTTGAAAATAAACGTGGAAGAGAAGACAATGCTGAATAAAGATGTCGTTTTTGTTATTTTTGGACCAAAATGTATTTTCAATGCTTCAAGAGATTCTAACTAACCAACTGATGTGACATATGGACTACTTTGATGTTTTTATTCTCTTTCTGGACACAGTAAAGTGTGCAAACACTTGCATACGCTCTCGGACTAAATATAAAATCTCTTAAACTGTATTCCGAAGATGAACGAGTTCTTACAGGTGTGGAGCGACATTAGGTGAGTCATTAATGACATACATTTATTTTTTTGTGAACTAACCCTTTAAGTGCAGCAGATTTTTTGGTAATCATGGCTAGATCTGTGCCTTGCCACAATTCTGTCTCTGAGCTCTTCAGGCATGCAGGTCCTTTGACCTCCTGATTCTCATGGGCTCTGACATGCACTGTAAGCTGTAAGGTCTTATATAGACAGGTGTGTGGCTTTCCTAATCAAGTCCAATCAGTATAATCAAACTCAGCTGGGCTCAAATAAAAGTGTAGAACCATCTCAAGGATGATCAGAAGAAATAGACAGCACTCAAGTTAAATATATGAGTGCCACAGCAAAGGGTCTGAATACTTAGGACTATGTGATATTTCAGTTTTTCTTTTTTTTCATAAATCTGCAAAAATGTCAAAAATTCAGTGTTTTTCCATTGATATGGGATGCTGTGTGTATATTAATGAGAAGAAAATTAACTTAAATGATTTTAGCAAATGGCTGCAATATAACAAAAAAAGTGAAACATTTAAAGCAGACCTGGTAGTATTTGTTATTTACAACTCCTACAGTAATAATAACTAACCGTGTTCTAATCTATCATGTACTAATCTGGTGAGTCCTCTGAATTAAAGGGTTAATCAGATGGCTGGAATGCCCTTGTCACAAACATTACCTCACCTCATGCCCAGTTTCAAATCATTTTGTCAGGAACAGGATGGCTGCCAGCTGAGCTATGCCAGGACAGTTTGAGCAGCCGGCACCATGACAACAGCCCCCTCAGCCCCCTCAGCCCCCTCCATCACGGATGGAAACAGAACTGCCCCAGATCCAGAACTTCCACACTATAATTGGATAGGGGTAAAAGGAGAGGAAGAAAAATGAAAGCTGGTTATTTAGTTTTCAAAAGAATCATCAGATAAATGACAATGGTGTCACATATGCAAAAAGAACTCTAATTTTGAAATGTCTGTGTTTCCACTGCGGTCTAAAGTACAGTGAAGATTAGGCAAATTAGTCCGGTGATATAGGACTGCGCGCGACTGCTCCTCCCAGTCAGCGACGGACAGTCATTTTTGTCGACTATAATGTCTGCAACAAGTATGGAGGAGATTCAAACTGTGCTGCGTTTTCTGGTTATGTATTGGTTTACTAAAGAGGTAATTTAAAGAGCACTGATACTAAAGCTTATTCTGAAAGCTAGGCTTATGTTATTATAAGCTATTACGGACATTTAACGTGAGATGGCAGAGACAAACGTGCGCCATCAGACAGAAAGAGCAAGACTGATATTTACTGAATGCAGAACAAACCTCGCAAAAGACTTTTAAAAATGCCGGTTGAAATAAAATGCTGCGTGAGCTAAACCAATTAGCATGTTCAGCGCCCAAGTCCCACCCTCAAAAATTCCTGAACTTTGAACCTCACAAGCAGGGCCTTTTGGAGGGGGAAATATATACTTGGAACTTCATTTAAACCCTGCTTCGTGCAGTTGAAACACACAGAGTACCACCCCAAAGTTCATAGTTTCCATGGGGAAAGTTCCTGCTATGGAAATGCGGCTAATGATAACAGATATTTTTTTCATCTAAAGGGTTAGTTCACCCAAAAATGAAAATAATGTAATTAATTACTTAGCCCCATGTCGTTCGACACCCTTAAGGTCTTTGTTCATCTTCGGAACACAAATAAATATATTTTAGTTGAATTCCGATGGCTCAGAAAGGCCTTCATTGGCCGGAATATAATTTTCACTCACAAGACCCATAAAAGGCACTAAAGACGTCGTTAGTCCATCTCACTACAGTGGTTCTACAATAATTATGATGCGACTAGAATAGTTTTTGTGCGAGAGAAAAAAAAAAACCCAACTTATATAGTGATGGCCAAGTTTAAAACACTGCTTTGTGAAGCTTCGGAGCTTTATGAATCAGCGGTTCAGGTCACCAAAGTCAAATGAATTAAGCAATTTGCCATTTTGACACGCAATCCGAATCATGAATCAGTGTGCTGATTCATAAGCTTCGAAGCTTCAGGAAGCAGTGTTTTGAAATCGGAAACATCTTCATTTGTGTTCCGAAGATGAACAAAGGTCTTACGGGTGTAGAACAGCATGAGGGTAAGTAATTAATGACAGAATTAAAAATTAGTTTAGATTGGGAAGATTAATTTTGGCAAGATACATTTTGGAAGATTATTAGGGGGCAGAGTGTCAAAATCCTATACATAAACATTTCATTGTAGAAAACCATACAGGTTTAAAAACACTTTTTATCTGAAACTTGGATGATTTTACAATTAGATTGTTACATTTTGATAGTCCTGTAGTTCATGATAGGGTAACAGTTAATTCAAACAAATTTTAAATCTTTCATATCATCAATTTAATCATAAATCAGTTATCATCTTATAAACAAAAACATGATTGCAAAAATTAAAAATGAAATTAATTTTAGCAGTTAGTTTGAAGCTTTCTAAAGCATAAATTGGGAAGTAATTAGTGTTTGGCCAGACAGACACTAAACTCATCTGAACTGCTCGACTGAAGCGCCCCTGTCAGTGAATCAGTTCAGGCCTGAGGTGACAAGAGCTGCTGCTACTCTTCTGTACATCACACACTCACTCACTCACTCACTCACATGCAGTTCTATGTCAGACATGTGTATAGTTCATGTCAGGACATAAATCATACATTTAATTAGCATTTCATTGAATGCAGTTTTAGTAAGAGTTTTAAAATTAAAGTTTTTATAAGAATTTACTTTGTACTGAAAAAAATTCAAGATTTGTAGCATCACCTGAAGGCCTTGACTGTGTATCTGTTAAAAGTGAATAAATAAAGTTATAAGATGCAAGAACCTGTGGTGTATCAGCATTCAGGAAAACAGATACATCAGCTTCACTTCTGAACAATATTTATGTCAGATTTTATCTTGGTGTCAGCTGATATAAACTGTCATGTCACATGTCATAATATGTTTGTATCACACTGGTGTAGTCAACACACCCGGGGCAGAATTCCCATTTTCACTTCAGTTCGCTTTGCTTCTTCAGTGACAGCATATGACAAGAAGCATAAAATTACAGGCATCCATAACAACAACAACAACAACAACATGGTCTCTTCCCTCTCATACTTTTACTCTTATGATCGGTTTCTATGAACTTTCATACTTTCTCTTTCTCTCTCACCCTGTTCCTGTCTATGCTGATTTCCCCTTTCTCTGTCCAAAATGAATCAACCGCTATTTAAAAAACAAACAAAGAAAAGTTCAAAATGAAAAATACTTATAACTCAAAAATTATTTAAAAATTCTAAAGATTTAATATAAATCAAATATCAATGTTTTATTTATTTACATAAGTATTCCCAGCCTTTGCTCAATACTTCGTTGAAGCATCTTTGGCACCAATTGCAGCCTCAAGTCTTTGAGTATGATGATACAAGCCTGACACACCTATTTTTGGGTAGTTTCTCCCATTTTTCTTTGCAGGACCTCTCAAGCTCCATTAGGTTGGATAGGGAGCACAGCCATTTTCAGATCTCTCCAGAGATGTTCAATCGGTTCAAGTCTGGGCTCTTGCTGGGCCACTCAAGGACATTCACAGAGTTGTCCCGTATTCCACTCCTTTGTTATCTTGGCTGTGTGCTTAGGGTCATTGTCCTGATGGAAAATGAAACTGTGCCCTTAGTCTGAGGTCCAGAGCACTCTGGAGCATGTTTTCGTGAAGGATGTCTCTGTACATTGCTGCTTTCATCTTTTCCTCAATCCTGACTAGTCCCCCAGTTCCTGCTACTGAAAAACATCCCCAGAGCATGATGCTGCCACCACTATTCTTCACAGTAGAGATGGTACTGGCCAGGTGATGAGTGGTGCCTGGTTTCCTCCAGACATGACGCTTGCCATTCAGGCCAAAAAGGTCTCATGGTCAGAGTCCTTCAGGTGCCTTTTGGCAAACTCCAGGAGGTCTGTCATGTGCCTTTTAGTGAGGAGCAGCTTCCATATGCCACTCTACCATATAGGCCTAATTGGATGGAGAACGATGGTTGTTCTTCTGAAAGTTTCACCTCTCTCCTCATAGAAATTCTGGAGCTCTGTCAGACCATCGGGCTCTTGGGCTGTGTCCGAAATCGAACACTTCTCTACTATATAGTATGTGAAAAACAGAATGCCAACAGAGTAGTATGTCCGAAATCGTAGTATTTGAAAAACAGTAAATAAAAAAATTCCTGGGTGACCTACTACTTCTTAGCGAGATTCTGAAATGTGCATACAATGGACATTACTATCCCATGAGGCAACGGGTCGATTTATGAATGGAGGTGAAGGGACGTAACTTACGCTGTTAGGTCACATGATAATGACAACATGGCATATGTAGTATGTCCAGATTACATTCATACAATTATTTATACTACATAGAACGTACCTTTTTTAACGGTCGTGAAGTTTGATGAAATTTAAATGTAGTACCTACTCACATAGTATGTGATTTTGGATGCAGCCTCCGTCATTTCCCTGATTAAGGCCCTTCTAGAGCAATCGGGGAGACCAGCGTGATCGGGGGAGACCATACTGTGATGCATGTGGTTGAAACATCATGCTTTAGGGGTGCTTTTCTGCAAAGGTACTAGGACAACTGATCTGTGTAAAGGAAAGAATGGGGCCATGTATCGTGAGATTTTGACAAACTACCAGCAACAGTGTGTAAAAACCTTGTGCCGACTTTCAGAAAACGTCTGACCTCTGTCATTGCCAACAAAGGGTATATAACAAAGTAGTGAGATGAACTTTTGTTATTGACAAATACTTATTTTCCACCATAATTTGCAAATAAATTCTTTAAAGGGGGGGTGAAACACTCAGTTTCAGTCAATCTCATGTCAATCTTGAGTACCTATAGAGTAGTATTGCATCCTTCATATCTCCGAAAAGTCTTTAGTTTTATCATATTTATAAAAGAAATATGGGCTGTACCGAGTCTTTCCGGAAAAAACCGAGCGCCTGGAGGCGTATCGTGTGGGCGGAGCTAAAGAATGACAAGCGCGCAAAGCGGTGACGTCCTCAAGCGTGGAGAAACCCATCTATCTCAGCTAATGCAGATAATGATCCACAATCAAATCTGAGGCTGAAATAAATTGAACAGGAGAAACGGCAACATCAGGATGTCCGTCTCTGTGGTATGTACTGTATTTAGGGGCCTTTGTGTGCAGTTTATGAGGACATGATTCGGTTTATGGACTATTGTATGTGACTAGACCTTAGAGGTAGCAAGCAAAACGGTTTTGCACGTCAGAGTCAGAATAGTGTAACGTTATACAGAACAACAATGGAGTAACCGTTAGCGCATTTGAATGACGAAGCACGCGATCGTATCGTTTACTGATGTTTACTCATGCGATGGTAGCCAATAGCAGAGACATTTGAAGTTGATTTACTCACCGGCATCTTCCAAAGCAGGACCGCTCTGTCAAAAACACACTTCTTTGATATGATTTGGTGAAGTCCTGTGACAGCAGTGACCGTGGAAATCCACTTTGCGACGCGACTGAAGCGATGCCTTGAAGCTTCCCGTCATTTCTGCGTTCAAATCGGTTCAAATGCAGCGCTGCCTTCCCGGAATGCTGTGCTGAAGCGTTGAAGTCGCTCGACGTCACCCATAGGAATAAAGTGGAGCGCGGCGCGTCATAAGTGTTCACGGACGACTGGATCTGCAGCTGAGAGACTGTTTACAGCGCATTTCCTCTCTCTCCCTCTAGTCACGTGCGCGCGCACCCTTCCGGGAGAAGAGCCCGTACAGCCCATACAAGGACCTTCCGCTCTATTTAACATCAAGTAGACCCATACTCGAAAAAAACTCGCCGAAACTTGTGAGAAACCGGAAGGAGTATTTTTAACACAGAAATACTCCATCAAACGTCCAACATTAGTTTTTAAAACTTTGTCCATGTTTAGGATGGGAATCCAAGTCTTTAAAGGTGTAAAAAGCTCAGTATGCATGAAACAGCATTTCACCCCCCCTTTAAAAATCCAACAATGTAATTTTCTGGATTTGTTTTCTCATTCTGTCTCTCTTAGTTGTACCTTGTGTAAGTGTACCTATGATAAAAAATTACAGGCCTCTTTCATCTTTTTAAGTGGGAGAACTTGCACAATTGGTGGCTGACTTTTTTGCCCCACTGCACATGCTTGAATTTCCCGCAGAAATGTACCACACCACTCTAATCATAACACATTATTACAAGCTTACTAAGGTGAATGGGGCTACGAGGTAGTTTTGAATGCTAGCTTGTTGTGTAGGCCTACTTGCTCAAAAATGTATGTTAAAGGTTCTTCATGGAATCATCAATCATTTTTTAAGAGTTTACTGACATATTTGACTGTGAGAATGTCATGATCAGTGCTGACTGTTTGTATTTATGAGATTATATATCTGAAATATCTGATTTAAGATGTCCTGTCACTCTTGAGTGGTTCCATCACATCATCTGAGTGTGAGAGCGAGACCCTGAGTGCTGTCTATCTCTGCTTAGAGGCTTTGGGATGCATTACCATGGGAAGCTCAGTGGAGCAAACCAGCCTACTGTCACCGCAGGGGCATCCAAAACTTCCCACACAGGTCACGCAAAGATGGAAACCAAAAGCGAGAAAAATAACAGAGAGTGGAAGGTGTTCAGAAGAGTGTGAAGACAGAAATAGTAAAGCTGAAACTATTTCATGTAAATGAATAGATGCTATAAATTACTGTTGTCAAGATTTTCATTGGAATCTGAAGGTTTAAAGATTAAAAACACGAGTAACTAATAAGCACAGTGCAAATGTCTTGTTTCTGTCACTGAAGTTCTTATTACTTCAATTTGGCTTCAGACATAACAAATATAATGACCCTGATGAAGCCTGTCAACAACACAGTGCATGAAATCAGAATCTGGGCGATGACAGGAGGATCTGATAGATCTTTTTTGGAGATGTCAAGTAAATTAATAGCCTTACAGACACAACAAAGCAGCATACACACATACTGTATATCTGGGTCACTGGCTGATTTGGAGGCTTCTAGGAGAAAACAGACATCAAATTTAACATGATGTTTCTGTTGACAATCGCCCTAAATCACTAGGTGATGTGCTTGCTTTTGAAGGATGAAAGATTAGAAGGAGACTATGTCCCGAATACTTCCAATTTTATCCCAGTCTCTTTAACTCTCTCTCTCTCTCTCTCTCTCTCTCTCTCTCTCTCTCTGTATTTTTGGACACAAAGCAACTCATTAAAAACAGGAACACACAAATTTGTTGTAGAGAGTGGCTGTCTGGCTTATTTTGCTCTTTAAGCGAAAATTCTGGGACAGTCACATTGGTTATCCTGGAAGCAAAAGACGGCACTTTAATTTTAGTCCAATTCATAGAATTCATTATTTGTTACAATGACAAATAAGTTCTGGTTTGAAGAAGTTTCCCTGAGGCTTCCGAGCAAGAGAACATTTAAGATAGAAAACATTCACATCAATGGTGATATCATCATGCCTAAACGATGCACACTATCAAAAATACAGTTACAAAAATGGGTAACACTACAATCAGGTCTCATATGTAACAATACGCACTACATTTCTTACAGTATTTATTAATCTTTGTTAATGTTAATAAAAATATAGTGTTTCATTGTTAGTTTACAGTAAATTAATGTTAACAAATACATCTTTTCATTGTAATAATGTATTAGTAAATGTTTAAATTAGCATCAACTAAGATTAATAAATGCCGCAGAAGTGTTGTTCATTATATAGTTCATGATAAGTGAACTAATGAAACCTTATTGTAAAGTGTTTCCAAAAATGTTTTGCTGTCACTTTTGATCAATTTAATGTATCCTTGTATTCATTTCTAAATTCATAAAAGTTATAAAACAGAAGTTTAGCGTTCATTTGACAATAACAGAGAGGTAGAGGAAGAGCATAACTTAAGCCAAATTCAACTCGAATATTCATATTGTTAATGCAACAGTGTCCTTTTACACATAATTATCACATCCAGAAGAGTTTAATTAAACAGTCACATATTTGCATATCAGTTCATTTTACTAATAAGGCATTGAATGCATTTAATTGCCGGTTTATTATGGCAATATGAATGCTAAATGTTTAACAGCTTCAAGTAAGAAGCAATCAAGAAAACATCAAACTATGAATATGTAGCAATCAATCTCCCTCACTCCAATGAATTAAACAAAAACAATCCAATATTAGCATACTACCAGCTGAGAGAGACACAGATGCCACATTACCACATCATCAGCACAAACTTCAAAGTGATATATGTGGTCACTGGGACAGTACCCTTTAAAGAAGTTCTGATATGTACCATTTAGGTACCAATATGTACATTTGAGGGACTAATATATGCACACTTTAGGTACAAAGAAAAAAAAGTCCATAAAAATAGGGCACAATGCACTGCATAAATAATAAGTATGTTCCGTATTGTTTAAAAAAAAAGTTATTTACCTGTATTTTGAATTAAGCATTGCATTAGATTGTGTTAAGTGTTAACGTTAATTGTCCTGGCGGAAAATGACCAGTACATTTTCCAGTACCCTTTGCAGCTTTTGTACCTTTTTTTGAACATGGGCTCTATACAGATTTAAATAATCAGTCACATCGCTGTAATATTAATTTATGCTGAATGACGGCACATCTTACGTGCCATTTATCATTCCTTCCCCATGACGGCTGATTTGACTGACTTGAATGGCAGAGGTTAGAGGTCATGCCACCTGAAATCTTATTCAGACTGCAATAAAAGGTCAAAGCTCTAGTTCATTTCACGCTTCATATATTTTATCATTATGATTTACAGCAACCCTGCTACATAAGATTTCAGGTCACTAGCCTGATCATTAATACACCATACATTTCAAATGAATAAATCCATTATTTATCATATCATTCATTTTTAATGATTAAACTATCTCTTGCGGTCAGTATGCTCATTGTTTGTAACTGATTTTAAGCTACAGTCAAGTCCAAGACCACTGGATTGAATACTGAAGTGGATTGAAACGTTTCCTACAAATGGAAAAAAAAAGTAATTGCTTCTGTCCACAGCCAGTAGTATAATATATCATTTGAGATGCTCCTTGAAAGTTTCTAGTAATCCTAAGGAACCATGTTCGTTACAATTATGTCAATATTCACTAAAAACGTTCTGCCTAGCTATGTGTGTCCTTGTTCAAACATGATTTAAAATCTAGTAAAAAAATGTAATAATAATAAATGACTGATGCTTTCTTTCTGGCTGAACCTTTCCTTTGGGCAATATCTGAGAGTGATTTTTATAGAAGCAGTGATGTTGTTTGTTTCCCATTGCTTCACTAGCAGTGCCAGACAACTGTGACGTATGTTTTTAAATCCAGACACAGATGTAGGCAGGCAGACTGAACTCTTGTTGATTCTAAAACGCTGCAGTCTGAGCAGGACATGACAGCCAGAAACATGACGCAAGGTGAAAACCGGCGGCATCTACAGCAGAACAGCGGTTGAAAGAAAAAGGTGGTACACGTCATTGCAGAGGCCAGACAGTTGTTTGTGAGGTGTAGCGGGGGAAAAACCAATCTTATTGCAAGCTGGAAATACGTTATTTTCATTATATGCCATTTAGAGATCCTCTAGTAGGCTGGTTAAATGGGGGCGGGGATCACAAAAAAACTAAATGGGACGTCACGCATCCCTCACTTTCATACTAATCCCACTCTTATGGAGGGCAGCTGGGATTATGTGCACACTGCCCTGAAGGTGCCACCCGTGGAGCTACATTTATTAGAGAAATGCACTTTAAAAACTGCCCTTATTCTTATAGTAACAGTATTATTGTCCACACACAGTCCTGAGGCTCTCGTGTATGACCGCCCTTGACTCTGCACTTAGTACTGGTACTGTTTTCCCATGATGCTTTAATGCAATTTAGAACAACTGATGCTGCCCAGGGCCAAAACACCAAACAGGCCAGAAAGTCCCCATGCTGATATACACTCAATGTGGTAGTTGGTATACAAATTAAAAACCATTACCTGTGACTGACATACACAGATAAAATAACTCACTATTCAAAAGAGTCAGTTATATTTGACTAAATAGAGCACAGCGGTCTGTTGCTTTTCATAGCTAACCAAAATAAAATACGCATTTGATTCTGCCCCACATGGCCAGAGAGCGTGTGTGGGTCGAGCCCTGTGCCTTATTAGGTTGTAATAGATTAGAGACCATATGTCTCATCGGAAGGCCGGACGCACACTCACACAGATGGCAGTTTACCTGCGCACCACCAGCATGGAGAGCTGAACCGATCTGCCTGAGACAGAGAGATGCAAGCACAACCATAGCATAAATGGTATACATTTCATCTGACCTGACATCTTCAGGGATGAGTTCTAGAAAAGTAGCCTTAAAGCATTATATGGAATTATTTATGATAAAACTGTTGTTAACCAACAGGTGGCACTATTACCAAATCGAATGTTAACGTAATCAGTGAAATTAAGTGTAGAAATAAGCTTCTAGAGTGCTATTTTTGTATCACTTTGATATCCCCTTACCTTTTTTGCTTTTGAAAATATAGTGTAAAGTAAGAGCGCAAATACGCGGCTGTAAAAGCAAACTTGTGAGTAGATGAGTTTTATGCTCTTCACCCAAAAATGTAAATTCTGTCATCATTTCCTCAGCCTCAAGTTGTTCCAAACCTGTATGAATTTCTTTCTTCTGCTGAACACAAAATAAGATATTATGAGCAACCAAACAAACAGCTGATGGGAATGGGAACCTATTGACTTCCATAGTATTTTGTTTCCATACTATGGAAGCCTCTACTATGGGGTCCACCAATTGTTTGGTTACCTATATTCTTCAAAATATCTTCTTTTGTGTCTAATGTCAGCTGGTGTCTGGTGAGCGTTCTGGCGCAATATGGCTGCCGTCGCATCATCCAGGTGGATGCTGCACATTGGTGGCGGTTGAGGAGATTCCCCTCTTCTATATGTATAGCGCTTTAGGTGTCTAGAAAAGCGCTATATAAATGTAATGAATTATTATTATTATTATTATTATTATTATTATTATTATTATTATTATTATTATTATTATTATTATCATTATTATAATGTCTCTGTAGCTCCCTGTAGCCACTTTTTAGTTAAACACGTTTAAAAAAATCATAAGTGAATCATTACTTGTGTTCCCTTTCAATATGGTTCACTTCGCATTGCGTCAGTCTCTGAACACTAAAGCCTGATTGGTTCACGTCTGTGCTTTTCACAGACAAATTGCCTTTCAGCCTGCCAGAAAGGGCAGTGCCGAATGCCTATTTAAGTCCTGCAAAAACGGCCATTTAGTCAGATTTTCTCTCCTCCAGCACAAAGACACATCT
This sequence comes from Pseudorasbora parva, assembly GCF_024679245.1. Classification (NCBI taxonomy): domain Eukaryota; kingdom Metazoa; phylum Chordata; class Actinopteri; order Cypriniformes; family Gobionidae; genus Pseudorasbora; species Pseudorasbora parva. Next base: position 33,123,249 of record NC_090174.1, read on the forward strand.
TCTTGCTGACTCCCAATCCCCTGTGTTCAGTTCCAGGCATTTTGTTTGTTGCCAGTACTGGACTCTTGCCAACTGTTGTATGGGTGCCCAGACCTCTTTCTACTGTTATAACGAATCAAAAAAACAAAAAACAAACCAAAAAAAAAAAAAAACACAAAGAGAGATTTTCTTCTGTTTCATGCTGCTTAAAGCGACGAGCTGCCGTCTACGGCTTTCCAACCCCTCACTGCCCAAAGCCAGACTTGTGAAACCATTCCAGTCATATAGAATTGGGTTTTCGAGATAATACAAAGAGGTCACTCTCTCCAATCCTCCAATCTCTCCCTTCCGCTTGCAGACCCCCCCACTTCAGAGGTGTAACTTATATTTCGGTCATGGACGCCAACTCTTATGTAGTCTGAACTGAAGTACAGGTTCTGCTAGCTAAGAGCGTGGTAGAAAAGGTCCCCGCAACCCGTCAAACCCAAAACAAATCCTCTTGCAGATTTGCCCAGGGGATTGTTTTCCATCTTTGGATCTGAAGGTTGTATACTTTCCTATCCCGATAGCTCCCCATCACAGAGCGTTCTAGGGGGTGGCTTATCAATATTCAGTCCTCCCATCCAGACCATCTCTGGTGAAAGGGAGTTTGCATTCTGAATTACCTCGAAGATTGGTAGCTCTCAGCCTAAACAAAACAGGAACTGTGTCCACAGGTCTCTACTCCTCAGCCATCTAGAAAGCCTGGGGTTCAGAATCAACTTTAGCAAGATCTTGGTGTACCCCAGCCAATGCATCGTGTTCCTCTGGGCAGTCCTCGACTTGTCCAAAATGCAGGCTTGGATTTCGCCAGATCACTCCCTGAAAATGCATCTGTATCAGAGGGGCGTATTGCTGGGCTTAGTTTCCAGAAGGAAGGTAGTCATGACAGATGCCTCCAAGACAGGTTGGCGGGCGCTGTGCAATGGCAGGCCGGCCTTTGGCTCTTGGACAGAGCCAATGTCGAGCTGGCACATCAACTGCCTGGAAATGATGGCAGGCCTCCCGGGCACAAGACAATCTCCACTCAGTACAAGCTTTATATGGGCTCCATTACCATGGGAGACTCTTATGATTTTGAGCAATTTTGGAGAGGTGGAAGTGGATCGATCAATCAATCAATCAAATTTTATTTATATAGCGCCTTACAACAACCAAAAGGAGCTTTCCAGTAAAAACAGCAATAGAAAACTGAATGTAACAACATAATTCAACATAAATAGCAGTCAAGTCTGAGGCTACGTGTTAAAAGCTTTTATGAATAAATGTGTTTTAACTGCGATTTAAAAACACAACACAGCGATGTAGGTGTGCTGGAAGGCAAATGATATCTTTGCTCTTGACAAGAACACCCCATAGCCGATTCTGTTCAAAGTAAAAGACACATTGGCCCACAGGTAGCCCCCTCTGTGCCTTTATGCCTTCCCTCTGGTAGAACTACTCCCTCAGGTCATTAGCCGAATCAGGGAGGACAGATGCTCAGTCTTACTTGTGTACACGAGGACATTTGAGCATTTGTCAGATTTCGCAGAAGGGCCAGGAGGCTAAACCCGCCTTGTCCCGACATGGTCCCTTCCAGGGACCAGTCCATTGTCCTGAGGGCACTCAGGGCCCCACCATTTGAGCTGCTTACGACAGCTGACCTTTGGCCTCTCTCGGTCCTGCTGGCTCTGGCATCTGTCAAGTGAATTGGAGACCTGCAGGCTCTCTTTGTGGACACTACCTGCCTCGAGTTTAGGCCTAACGACAGCAAAGTGGTTCTTAAACCCAGAAAAGGCTGTGACCAAGGTGTGCTCCATGGCCTTTAAGACACAGCTTTTTTCATTCTCTGCTCCACTCTGCTGCGGGTAAACAGACACCACACCCTCGAAAATTGAAACTGCCCCATTGGAGTGAGAGCACAGAGAGTGGAGAGAGGGCTCCGATTCTGTATCCATTTTTGGGAATTTTAAGTCCTGGACACTAGTAGCCTGCCTGGCTACTAAAATACTGCCTGCCTCCTCACTGAGTGTCCCCAGGCTACGGCTTCACAGGACGGCTTCCGTTCTGCGCTAATGGGACAGTATTTTGCAGTGCACAGTATTTTGCAGTGGGTTTTTGCTAAATCGCCTGAAATAAGATCTGTGGTTAACAAAGCCTCTAAATATTTTCACGTTTTGATCTATGACATAAAACACACTAGTTCTAACCTGCTTGTGATTTTTTAAAACTTTATTGTGTCTTAAAAATGGCGGTTGCTAACAAGTTGCTAAAAGGGACTACATTCTTTGGCCGGGACTTTAGACGTCATCGTGACAAACGGGAAATCTCACCAGCCCGTGTTTCATTCACTTTTGAATTCTCTAAGTAAATGTTTAATAAAAATAAAAAACTAGCCTGTTTCAGCCTCACGTTCTTAGAAGTTTACCTTTCAGTTAATATACATAAAGTTATATATTTAGTCCTTTCAAATAGTAGTGTTTCCAAATATTGTTGTACACAGAAATCTGTGATATTAAGGTAACCGATTACCAGTTCTTCATTTCTGTGGAGAGACTGTAGTGTTTTGTTTTGTCCCGAGATGGAACCACAAGTCGTCGAATGAAAGCTGCGCTGTTCTACATGTCCAGATTTATAGTGGTTCTTTCCTCCATATATGATCAATCGTCTAAGGAAAATGACATACGATTGTAAATTGATACGGCTATAGCTTACGTCATTAGTGCTTCTGAGGTGGTAAAAGCAGTTTTTTTTCTGGGGAATTAGCAAATGGTATGCAAACATACAATCAAACATAATACAGTGAAAGATAATCTTTAAAGTCTATTTGGGGCACGATGATCAGGCATAATAGCCTATTCTTAATCACAAAGATAATAAGATAATATAAACTAACAAAATAATAAACTAATAAATAAAACATTAACAAACGAGAAAACAAATCTCAGAGAGGCACGCATAAACTCAATTAGTTGCTCACATTTTTGGAAAAAACGAATGGGCAACATTTCTCATGAAAAAGTGGATAAGTGTTCATACACAGCGCAGATCATAATGAGAGAACGTGGAAGCTTGATGATGACGTAGATCCGCGACTGTGTGCTGTAGTCCGTTTATAGCCTACCGTTAGCATTTTATATCTGACGGCTTTATTAAGGCTTTAAATGGTATACATTTTGGATTCACTTGTAAAGATTATCTTGATAGTCAAAACGTGTAAGGGTCATAACTCTTTGTTGACCACAGATCTTATTTTTTGCGATTGTCCAAAAGTCTATGGGGAAAATGCATTGGTTTTTGATCGAGGGAACCCATGCGACACTAACTTCCAGGTTGGCCTACAAAGTGAGGTCATGACTTCGGCACTCTATGTAACCTCGGTTCCCTGAGATAGGAACGAGCATTGCCTATCCTGCCATGTAAAGAGTCGACGCTATTGCTATTTGGTCGAGAAAATCTGACATTTTTCGTGACTTAAAGGGGTCATGAACTGAGAAATCAAATTTTGACATATAAGAGGTCATAATACTATAAGAATGTCCTGTAAGTTTCAGAACTGAAAACTTCATTGTTAGAGTAAAAGCTTTTATTGACACCAGGCGCAGCAAACGACAGGTTTTTCAAAGTGGAGCTCTATGACATCAAAGGGGAGCAACCACCGCCTCTGCAGAAGAGTACCAACGCCTACTTCATCACTGCCTGTTTAGCCCTGTCCACCAATTTGTGCATAACATGCAATAGAATAGGTAGCCTAAGTAACATATGCTTAAGTGGTGTTTAACCAGATCAAGCAATCAAGCAATGAACATGCCATTGAGGATAATCGACAGTACTGCAACATGTAAGTATGTGTGTTAATTCTAATGCTTTATCCAAAATGTAATGATCAATGTACAGATTAATGTACAGTCTGTGTGTCCTGTGTTGTTTCTCTTAGTAGGATGAAAATAATCAATTTAATGGAGATTCAATTCTATAAAGAATGCGACCAAAGAAAGCTCCCTTTGCGATCGAAATCGTTGTTTTCATGCACTCAACATCTCTGTGATCGGCTACAATGATCATCACTGCAACCTTTCATGACACAGTCTAAATATAATGCCATAGATTTTAATATAAAGCCATAGATCTAAATGTAATGCAAGACTTTTCACGATTAGTTAACCATGAGAACTGTAATAGTAAAAATGTGCTAAAAGAGAGAGTACTTAGCTATTTCAAATGACACCTTTAAACAGGTAGTCGGCCTGCCTTTTTTGGCAGCCTGACACAATGCTTGTTCCTATCTCAGGTAACCGAGGTTATGTTAGTAACCGGAGCGTTTTTTGTTTCTAGAATAAAACGTGAAAATATCTGTTCCACTATATGCAGCACTGCACAGACATATTGAATGACATCAAAGTTCTGTGAGAGTAATTCAACAGCCATACACCAATTGGTCTGAGCAGTGCAGTAAGGGCTGGAGCCAGTTCAAGTAGAACACACCTAATATTGTGAGCTTCTGTTAACCACAGACGTTATTTCAGGCATTTAACCAAAAAACAATTCAAAAATCATTGGGTGCATCTCAATCCGCTCCCTATTTTAGTATAGTTTCAAGTCACAGTTGCAAAATCCAGTGCTGTGCAGTCTAGTGTACTACCTAAAACGTCCCACAAAAAACAGTGAAAACCAGGGAGCATCGAAAACAAATCACATGAGCCAACTCACTTATAATTACACAATAGTAGAAGAGATAGTAATAATAGATTTGCAAAAATAAACATTAATTTACTTACAATTTTGGAGAAATTTTGCACGTATGTAAAATATATATAAATGTACTTTAAATAACATTAAAAAATAAATGACAGAAAGATATCAGCTCCTCTGTTCATAAATACTTGTAGTGATGATGTACAATGAGGACGTTACCATGTTGCTGGAAATACAGTCATCATCAGTGTCCCAATGTGTAGTGAGCCAGGGTCCTTACTGTCCCTTCCAGTGCCTGAATTTTTGTACACGACATACTGATTTCACAACCTCTTAAGCTAGGGAGCTGATTGATGCAATCATTGACTGTGCAAAAAGGCAAAATTCTGTTTTCGGACTGAATCCTGCGGCACTCATAAAAGCATATTTCAACAAATTTCTAAATGCTGGACGTGAAATATGCAGCAGTGGATTGATGGGCATCTATAGAGACGATTATTACAAAATAAATTATAAGGAGGCTTATGAATTAGACCAGATTACTCAAAAGTTATAATCATTTTAACCATTTTGATATACTGAGATCCACCTGGGCCCCTAAAAAGATGATGATAATGACGACGATAATTATGATGACGACATCACTTCCTTATGAAATTAAAGAAGTTATTCAAATACACCAGAGAATAAAAAACTGCCTTTAAAACTACACTGTAAAAAAATTCAGGCCTCCAATTGAAAATTGTCAAGTGACTGATCACTTAATTTTGCAGTTGGCCGAATTGAATTTCTATGAATTAAATTGCATCAAGTCATAGAATTTCAGATGTTTAGATTAAAATGCATTTCGATGTGATCAGTCACTAGAACATTCTCAATTGGAGACTTTTTTTTTTTTTTTAGTTTACTAATTAAATTAATTCTGTCACATATCTTACATGTCCACACTCCACACTTACTTTTGTTACTATAGTAACATATATGGACTGTATCTAATAATTCAGAAAATCTTGGCATCTCTGTCCATGATGGCAAAGTCCATATGAGCATAAAGTGAATTCTTTATTATAAAATTGTTCTGGTCCTGGATGATGTTTGATAAATTTGGCTGTGATCAAATACACAATTGTGTAGTAATCTTGGAATAAAAGCAATTCGGCACTCAAGGCCATTCTGTATTTTGAATACAATCATGACTAAAGGGGCTGCAGGTACTCCACTGCACATTATGCTTAACAGCAGCCGTTAGCCATGATTATAGTATTCAACAAAATATGATGTTGACGGCCAGGGTAGAGCAGAATCTATTAAGAAAACCGAGAACATAATGCAAATCAAAAATACAATTTTTTTCCTCAAAATCTTGTTTATTAAATTTAGAAAACACAATTCTGTTAATGGTTCATAACAACAGCAGGAGTAGAGAAATGAAATATCAGTTAGGCAGGGAGGGATGGGGGCAGGCCAACCCCTGAGTTTAAAACAGTTTCCTCATCCTGTGGTCGAAGGTCAACTAACCCCCTGAGTGAGACAAGAGAATGAGGGTAAAAAACTGGGCAAGGCTGAGAGTGGACAGAAATGGGATGAAATGAGCAGGCATAAAGGGAAGAAAGAGAACAGATAGGGGGTAGGCGACCTCAGAGTAGGAGGGATCAGGGAAACGTAGTCTTCATAGCAAAACTCTGGAGACTCAGGTAGAAAAGTTGAATTGCAAAGTCATTTGTTGTTCAAGTCAAGGTTATTCCTGCCAAAATAGACAAAACAAACCCCCAATGCAAATGTTAACATGTAGTTACGCCCAACCCTGGGTGTGCTTCCATTTTTCTTTCTCATCGAGGGGGGATGGAAGGATTTTTCCGTATTCACTCTCAGGAGGAGAGGAACCGAGTGATGAGGAAGAGAAGTGGAATCGTTTAAGGGAAGGGACGGAGTTTCACCACAGACACCATTGAAACGTATATCAGTGGGGAGTGCAAACATTGTCTTTTTCCTGTGGGGACAGAGAGACAGAGAGAGAGAGTGAGAGAGAGAGGGAGAACGAGAGAGAGAGAACAAGAGAGACAGGGGTGCATGTCTATACGGCGATGGAGTTGCTTCTACTCATCCATCTGTATGTCTGTCAATCAATCAGTCAGTCAGTCCGTTTTATTTCTCTGTCTCTCTCACTCTCCCTCCATCCATTCTCAAGGAGCCGAAAGAGGAGACTCGCGGCTTGGCGAGCCGGTGAGCGAGAGGTCCTCAGGAGGAAACACTGTCAGCGTGCAGGCCCTGATGCCACCCAGGGACTCGGGCAGGTCGAACACTTTGTGCCATTCGTCCTTCTCGGGGTCGTACTTCTGGACGATCTCCACCATGCAGCGGTTGTTCCACGAATAGCCGCCCACAACATAGATCTTGTTCTCGAACACGGCCACACCCACGTCACTCTGTCCGCGAAGCATGGCTGCGATCGGTGTCCACAGGTCTAGGGCGGGACTGTAGTACTCGCAGCTCAGCACGTCGTCATAGTCGCTGGTTCCCCGAAAGTGGTTTCCGCCGATGACATAGAGGCGATCGCCCACTGTGCACATGCAGTGAAGGCCGCGGACCGTCGTCATGGGAGCCTTCTGAGTCCATTTATCAGCATCCGGGTCGAAGCACATGAGCTCCTTCTGGAAGGTGTCGTGGGTTATTCCACCTGCACAACAAATCGCAAGGAGAGATCACATCACTTTGTGAGCGCACGTTTCTGAAAGCATTAGATATACACAACGAGAAATGAATAATGCATAAAGTGCACACAGAAACTCTCTTGAGGTCTGCTGAGGAAAGAGTTAAGATTGAATAATGCATCTCTGAAAACACGAACACACACAACCATGTCTGCATGCTCACTGAAAGGAACTAGAGAGGGAAGCAAAGGAAAAGACACGAGGAAAAAGAAAACAGGACATGTCTAGAGGGACGGCTGAAAATAAAGAGAACCATCCCATCAGGCACCTAGGCATCAGCCAACCAGACCCTCCCTCTTCTTCCACTCTTAATCCCTCCAATTTTTGCCCTCTAACTCTCCATTCATTCATTCATTCATTTATCTATCTATCCATATTTTCATTTACTAAGAGAAGAGAATAATTCACTCACAAACACACAGGCTTTCTGACTGTAATTCCCCTCTTTCAGTGCAGAAAGTCTGAAGTGAAATGGTGAGGAAACAGGCAAAGGAGACAGGAAGAGTAGAAGGAGAGATGATGACAGAGAACAAAGCATGAGGCAGCACATAAAAGAAGACTGTTTCATGCATGCACACTCGCACTCATGTGAGCTTAATACTCCAATACTTCATGACCTATATAACAGAGAGAGAGAGAGAGAGAGAGAGAGAGAGAGAGAGAGAGAGAGAGAGGGAGGGAGGGAGGGAGGGGGCATGCATGCAGGAGTAAGGACACAGACACCAGAGTAAAAACAAAAGGATCAGCAGTTCCAAAAATACTCTAGAGAAAGAGTATGGGTGGAGGAGAGGAAGAAGGAGAGAAGTGTGAGAATCAATGCAAATGTGTGCATCACCATCAAAAGACTCCCATGCATGAATAAATATGCTACAGGCTGAACAGATTAAGACAGTGACATGGAGGAGGGGTTTCATATTTTGTGTAATTACAAGTGCAGTTTTAAACAGCTATTAAAACTCCAGAAATGTCACATTGATCAATATTAATATCATACTTAAGACAACCATTCAGAAAGCATCTAACCTCTATGAAGTGACAGTTCTTCAAATACTTAGCATGGTGAATAAGATTGTAATTAAGAAGCTATATTATCAGTTCATATTTTCCCCATCCATACAGCCCTAAAACTGTTTTAGAGGCAGATAAATAAATAAATAAATAAATAAACAAACAAACAAACACATGCTGGGTGGTGTGTTATGTGAAAAATATACCTGGGGGAGATATGACATGATTAAAATTTGAGGTCAAACATGTTTTAAGTAAAACCTGCATGCGTGTATAATTCACAATAAGATCAATAACATGCATTTAAAAAAAACAATTCCTGCTGGATTTGATATAAGAGTATAAATATCAATCAGTGTATCAAAAATAAGTATAAATGGTTTATAATACACTGCTCTTGGTTACACTAATGAGTGTGTTTGGAGACCTGCACAGCACATTCCTGAATACGGTCACACCACTTTATATACGGCGCTCGCACATCACGTTGAGGAGTTCAGAATGTTATTCAGAGGGTGCTGGAAGGTTGAATGAGAGTCAGTCTCATGCTTGTGTAAAAGTGAATGCTAATGTATGGAGAGGTAAATGTGTGTGTGGGAGCAGAAAACAGAAAGCCTTGAGCAGCATTATCACAGCTCTCTGTGTGTGTGTGTGTGTGTGTGTGTGTGTGTGTGTGTGTGTGTGTGAGTGTGAGTGTGAGTGTGAGTGTGAGAGAGAGAGAGAGAGAGAGAGAGAGAGAGAGAGGGAGGGAGAGAGAGAGAGAGAGAGAGAGAGAGAGAGAGATATCGCACTCCTCCTACATACCTCAATGTTCATTATAACAGAAACACACATTCATGTCATCACTACATCGCCACGCACCACCCCATCCAACCAACTATCTCTCTTTCTCTCTCTCTCTCTCTCTCTCTCTCTCAGTGGAAGTAGGACTCATCTCCATACAGCAGGATTTAGGCTGCAATCCTGTAAAGTGAGCATGTGATGGGAACAATCCTGCACAAGGCAGGTTAACACCCTGTGTGTGAGTGTCTGTGTGTTCCTCTTTTTAGAGATGTTAATTTCTTGCCACCTGAAAGTGTTTTTGTGCGATAGAGGGAACACACTGATCTATGGAGGATCAGTTTGAGTATGTGGTGAGAACATCTCATTCTCACCCTCTCGTATTTTTCTTCCTGTCAGCGACACCTTACCAACTACCTGATCTGTGAAAATGTGTTTGAGAATGAGTTCATTTCAATTTTTCTCTAACTTTTCTCTAACTTGTGAAGTGCGTAAAGTAAACTTGTGAAGTAACTAAAATATACTACAATGGATCTGAATCAACTCAAGAACTCAAGAGATTTTGATTTAGTTGTGCATAAATTATACACAACATATAATTGGCATTTTGTAAGTAATGTTTCCTGAGCAGCAAATCAGATCATATTAGAATGAGTTCTGAAGGATCATGTGACTGAAGACTGGCGTAAAGATGCTGTTTAAAAATGTAACATTTCACAATATTCGTTTTTTTACTATATTTTAATAATAATGTGTTCGATTTATATAGCGCTTTTCAAGGTACTCAAAGCGCTTTACATTGAAGGGGGGAATCTCCTCGGTTTAACGTCTCATCCGAAAGACGGTGCTCTTTGTCAGTATAGTGTCCCCATCGCTATACTGGGGTGTTAGGACCCACACAGACCACAGGGTGAGTGCCCCCTGCTGGTCTCACTAACACCTCTACCAGCAGCAACCTGGTTTTCCCAGTTGGTCTCCCATCCAGGTACTGACCAGGCTCAGCCCTGCTTAGCTTCAGTGGGAAACCAGTCTTGGGCTACAGGCTGATATGGTTGCTGCTTTTTATTTTGATCAAATAAAGGCAGTTTCAGTGTAAGCATAAGAGACTTAACATTAAAAAAGTCTTGCAGACATTTTGAACAGTAGTGTAGGCACAGAAATATCATAAGATGTGTGACAGGTACCTGAAATGTACATGTATCCTCCATAAACAGTGCCTGCGTGTCCATAATGCGGCTCATTCATTTTGGCCACATACGTCCATTCGTTTGTTCTAGGGTTATAACACTCCACAGTTGCTGGAGAAAGACAAGAGACTTAGAGTTAGAGATGAAAACAATGTCTCGAATGCTAAAAAAGAAGACTTGACTAATAGCTGAGTTAATGTAGATCTAGGAAGAGGTCTAAAGGGGAGAGAAAGTGTTCTTCTACATTAGTCATGCTCTCACAAACAAACAAAATAGAGACGCTTTATTGATCAATTATACACACACAAACTAATGTACTAATGTAAAAACAGATGAAAGTTTAGAAACTGATGACCATTCATACTATGGTCTGTTCTCACTCAACCACAGAGATGATGTAATATTATTAACCCTAATTTAGGAATGTATACACCCCCCACAATAATCTGTACAATAACCAGACTTTTACACAGAAACCTCTACTTCACCTTGTTAAATATTCATGGAAGATTGCTGGCTGCTGTCTAATCTCTCGAAATCAGAAGCAATGTTTTTCTTAAGTTTTATAAAAGCATTTGTCCACACAGATCAGATCACTGAGAAGATCTGATACAGGCAAATACATTATTAATACCTAGTGCTCTTTTATCTCAGGTAAACTGGAGATATATAAAATGCTGAGTGTGGCTTCTGGTTAATAAAGATAAAGGGCAATAAACTGTGGCAGCATTAAATACCCATTACTAAGTACTGATTAGCAGTATATTGAACCAGCTGTATGTATAATCCTAAACAGCAGCAGATGGAAAATGAGTGATGAAAGTTTATGATTCTCCTACCGATTGTCATATAATCTGAAATAATGGGGTATTTTAATAAATACATTATGGGTATTTAAACTAAAGATGAGATACCATTTGTTCATTATACTTCAGAGCAGAATAATTTCACTGAGTACAGTAAGTTTCTACTTATTTTAAAAAGTTATTCTGAAACTGAACGGTTCATGGTGTGGTAGATTAATGTTCATTACAGTAAAATAAAATATACAGCACACTATAAATACAGACAGCCTGTTTTCCACTAATAATTGACAACTGGAGAGTCTGTGTCTAAGCTTTTAAACCCTTCATATGAGACAGACAGTGCCCATGAAGTCGGTCCTCAATCTATGATCATAAATATCACTCACACAGACACATTCAATAGTCTGAAAGTAACGATGATCTGCAAGTAACGATGAAAGAGCCCTCACGGGTCCACCTCCATTCAGTGGCCTTAGGAAAACAGTGAAAAGTGAGCAAGATGCATTTAAGTGGGTAAATATAGGAGAAATACAGTAAAGTCATTTTGATGTGCCACACTTCCTTCTGCAAGCAGGTGGAGCTTTGACTATAACTGAATATTGCCATATAGTTGTCTTCAGGCCAGGACTATTATCAAAAGTGAAATTTGGGGCAGATCGGACATTGTATGCCTGAGTTACAATTACTTTCTAATTCATGGCAAAACATCGAAATTTGTGAGGCCGCCACAGACACACCCTCCAGCGAAAACTCAAGATTGTCATAATTTAACATCAACGCCTTAAGCAAATTTCTTACTGTGCAAATATGATGATAATCTGATTAAATCTCTAGAAGGAGTTTGTTAAAGTACAATGTCTGGAAATGGCAAAAACTCAAAATATCTCACTTCTTGTTGGGTTTTTATATTTGCACCCAGGGTCTTGTTTTGTAGGTATTGGGCTGTTACATATGTCTACCTAATTTCATACTTGTAAGCGAAACATAGCTTGAATGGCGCTGAAATTTTGCAGGTGGCGCTATCAGGCGCTATCATTTTGCCCCACTTCATTTTGAAATTTTGCCCAACTTTCACCTCACTTAATTCATAAAACCCCTATCAGACTTACATTTTCACCACTTCTGACACAAAAGTGTCAGAAGTGACACAGATTTCGAGCATGTTTAGGGCCCCAAAAAGTGATTCATTTCGGAGAAGAATAATAATAGGCTGAGCAATTACAATAGGGTCCCCACACCATTGGTGCTTGGGCCCGAATAATCGGATGTTGAATGTAACTATTTTTTCATAACCACGAGAGGGCCATTAAGCTCTTTACACACTGTTCTTGCGCTAATCTGAAGGACACACAAGGTTTGGGGGTCTGTAGCTATTGACCCTGCAGAAAGTTGACAACTTTTGCACAGTGCGCCTCATGCGCTTACCCTGCCCTGTGATTTTACATGGCCTACCACTTCGTGGCTGAGTTGTTGTTCCCAATTGCTTCCACTTTGTAATAATACTTCAAACAGATCACCATAGAATATTTAGTAGTAATGAAATTTCATGAATGGACTTCTATGAACCTATTACGTCCCAATACTTTTGGGAATATAGTGTTCTGAAACTGTTATACATGTGTTGTCTTTAGGCATGAGCATTTAAATTTTTTTTATTTGAATAGTTTCTATTATATTATAAATTTAATATTTGTTTATTTAAATGAAGTTTAACAAGACATACATTTTTATTAATTACTTTTTTGGCACCATTTCGGAAGAAGCTTATAATTAGCAAATTTACATAAGCTTACATTATATCTCAAGATTTTCTTTTAGTCTGTAAACAAAAAATATACAGAACAAAAGCATTTAAGCTAAAGCAGAGCGAGTGGAATTTAAACCTGCTAATAAAGCAGACTTCACCAGTTATCGAGCAGAACGTGCATATACTCTTGAGTCAGAATATGGTTATCATGTTTATATTGTTTCACATGTTCATGTTGAGAGAGAGAAAAAAAAAAAAGCTTATCCACATGCTTGGGTAAAAGTTGGCTCCTCAGTCAGATAACAATATGGCTGGATGCAGAGAATGCGCTCTGCTAACAGACATCGCAGGGACACAGATAACGGTGTACTAAGCAAAGTTTCTTACAGCGTTTTTGTGTTTTCTGTTCTTAAACCGGTCTCCCTCAATGAAACTTAAAGGAAGCATATGCAGCTGCGCTTACCTGCAGTCATAAACTGTCTTTCCACATTCATGCTGTGTTTGGATTTTATGTGATTTAATGGTGGTAATATTTATGATAACTCTGTTTCACCTGACACAGTTTCCACATGACATGTTGATCTATTCGATAAAAAGTAAATCTAAGGTAATTTAGTAAAATAATTTTCAAAGTAATTCAAAAATTTGCATGCTTAGGATTTCAGTGCATTTACAGACAGCAAAGCAATATATGTAGCAAAATAGCACAATATATATTTTGTATTCTTAATTTTATACAGATATATTAGACTATTTGTGCACACCCCTAGTTGTCTCTCTCAACTGTTTACATTAACTTAAGATATAACCTACCATGTTTGCTAGGATACTCGCAAAGATGGGTGTTGCTGACACAATTTTCATGTGAATTTGTCCATTCAAGCTAGGGCTACGACGATTGTTGCAAGAACCAGTTGGGCTCTGGTCGGGTAGCAGACCTCTAACAAGATGGTCAAAGAGCGGAAGCAGAAGATTTGGTTTCAAAGAGAAATGTTAATGCCCCTATTTAAGTGAGTTTGTCATTGTACTGTTTTGTTGTTGTTGTTTTTAATTAAGAACACACCATTCGAACAACCCGCCCCCGAATTGGCGCTAATTCTAAACCAAAAGTAAAATGTGCACCGCCGCTTTGGCATTCATAACGTTGCAGAGCAAAACGTGTTTTCATTGAATTCCTATGGAAGTTGAACTGAAAATGCGACATCGGACAGTGCAGCCGTGCACATTTTACTTTAGGTATTATTTAAAAAGCCCCCGCCAGTGATACCGGCATTACCAGTGTTGTCACATTAACCGGTGGGCAAATTTTCACCGTTTCTCAAGTGCAAAGACTTGAAAGGGAACTCAATTTGGTATTTATTTACATGTTGTCTGAGATGCGGCTTTTTGTGTGCACGCTTCGTATGAATGCTCAGAAAAAAACTTCTCACACAATGCGCTCAAATTTGCATTTGAATGTTTAAATTGGCATGGCTTTAAAAAAAAACACGTAAATGATACACTTCTGTGACTATGTAGACATTTTTGTCAATTTTCCAGAGTCAATTGTTTCATGTAAACCCCAGGCCATCGGGCAGGTATCATCATTGTGCCTAGCACTGTCATTTTGCGCCTGTCTGAATTAGCACTGAGGGCACGTTTAAACACAGAAGGAAATGTGTCCTGTCTTGGTCTCACCTGGACTTGTGTACTATCAACACCCAGCTGATGACAGTGTAAATTACTGGTCAAACTAGAACACACAGCACTTGCATCGAGAAAAGTTTACAAAGAGAGACTGTTTTGCCCATGTTTTTCGACCATCACTGACTAACATATTGGGAAGCCAGAATGCTCCCATAAAGAAGATTTATATGATGGTTATCGGCTCTATCACCGGCTTGCCATGCTGAACTGCAACACACCAAAACATGAGGAACTGTTATATAGCTACACTCACATAAAGGATTATTAGGAACACCAGTTCAATTTCTCATTAAAGCAGTTATCTAATCAACCAATCAAATGGCAGTTGATTCAAAGCATTTAGGAATGTGGTCCTGGTCAAGACAATCTCCTGAACTCCAAACTGAATGTCAGAATGGGAAAGAAAGGCGATTTAAGCAATTTTAAGCGTGGCATGTTTGTTGGTGCCAGACGGGCCGGTCTGAGTATTTCACAATCTGCTCAGATATGGGGATTTTCATGCACAACCATTTCTAGGGTTTACAAAGAATGGTGTGAAAAGGGAAAAACACCCAGTATAAGGCATTCGTGTGGGCAAAAATGCCTTGTTGATGCTAGAGGTCAGAGGAGAATGGGCTGACTGATTCAAGCTGATAGAAGAGCAACTTTGACTGAAATAACCACTCGTTACAACCGAGGTATGCAGCAAAGCATTTGTGAAGCCACAACACGCACAACCTTGAAGCGGATGGGCTACAACAGCAGAAGACCCCACCGGGTACCACTCATCTCCACTACAATTAGGAAAAAGAGGCTACAATTTGCACAAGCTCACCAAAATTTTTGCCTGGTCTGATAAGTCTCGATTTCTGTTGAGACATTCAGATGGTAGAGTCAGAATTTAGCATAAACAGAATGAGAACATGGATCCATCATGCCTTGTTACCACTGTGCAGGCTGGTGGTGGTGGTGGTGTAATGGTGTGGGGGATTTTTTTTGGCACACTTTAGGCCCCTTAGTGCCAATTGGGCATCGTTTAAATGCCACGGCCTACCTGAGCATTGTTTCTGACCATGTCCCTCTCTTTATGACCACCATGTACCCATCCTCTGATGGCTACTTTTAGCAGGATAATGCACCATGTCACAAAGCTCAAATCATTTCAAATTGGTTACTTGAACATGATAATGAGTTCACTGTACTAAAATGGCCCCCACAGTCACCAGATCTCAACCCAATAGAGCATCTTTGGGATGTGCTGGAATGGGAGCTTCATTCCCTGGATGTGCATCCCACAAATCTCCATCATCTGCAAGATTCTATCCAATCAATATGGGCCAACATTTCTAAAGAATGCTTTCAGCACCTTGTTGAATCAATGCGATGCAGAATTAAGGCAGTTCTGAAGGCAAAAGGGGGTCAAACACAGTATTAGTATGGTGTTCCTAATAATCCTTTAGGTGAGTGTATATTGGCAGAACTCTGAAGTCTGTTGTACACGTTATTATAGATGCCTCGTCAAATTTGAGATTAACCATGGTACAAATGGCCTGCTGAACTGTTGGGGGACAATGGTACGGTTCGATTTTTTAAAAGTGTCAGCCGCTAGAGTGCCTCTTGAGATCAGGGGAGTAAGGTTTACAAACATAGCTCTTACTGGTCTATGTCCGTTACAATTGCATAATTTACTCTATAGTTTTAAAGAAATGGTTCAAGTGAACCATTATTTCTTTTATCTTACTAATTATACTAGCTTTTACAGAAGTGACAGAATTTTGTGGGTCACAGCCCACTAGTTGAGAACCACTGTTACCCTTTTCAGGATCAAGTCAAATATATTGGTCTATAATTAGGACCAAGCGAAAATACCAAGATCTTTTCAGCATTTCAAGATTTGTTTGGTACCCACTTATAATTAGCACTGCAAAGACACTCGTCCTAATGTTATATTTACAAAACATGTCAACAACTGAAGCACAGCATGTCCCTTGGAAATCTGCCCCCTGCTGTGACACTAAAATCCCTTCCTGACTCACCAAGCTCTCCAGCAGCGTTTCTCCCGCCGACAGCATATAGATGTCCTTTGAGAGCGCTCAGATGAAAGAAGGTCCTCTTCTCATTCAGACACGCCACCTGAATCCACTTATTATACCTTGGATCGTATCGAAACACTGTATCCACAGCTGTTTTACCTTTCGTGTCATAGTTACTTTGTCCCCCGACCACATACAAAAAGTTCCCGATTACTGCGATCCCATGTTGGTAGCGTGGTGCGTCCATGGGTGCCAGTGCCTTCCATTCATGTGCTTTCTCGTCAAAAAGTCGTAACTCTTTACTTACAACCAGCTGTTGCCGTAGCACGCCCCCTAGTGTCACTAAATGGGTATTGTCTGAACGGATCGCAGTTCGTTCCGACTGCATCACCGGCTGCATGTATGGCATCATCTGGTAGTTGCTGGCTTCTAATAAAAGATTAACACAGGTATTGTCCGTACGCATAAAGTCAACAGTTTGTACATGATTTATGAGTTCTGTTGGGCTCATGAGGGGGAATCGGATATTGCGCATTAGTTTGGCGGCGTATTCCATGCGGCCT
Source organism: Pseudorasbora parva (assembly GCF_024679245.1). Taxonomy (NCBI): domain Eukaryota; kingdom Metazoa; phylum Chordata; class Actinopteri; order Cypriniformes; family Gobionidae; genus Pseudorasbora; species Pseudorasbora parva. The sequence goes on from NC_090174.1 coordinate 33,140,441, forward strand.
TCTTCATAACGTAACCAGCGGCACGCGGCTTTGAACAGGTCCAGTTCGCTGCAGTGTTTTAGACTGTTGGAGGAGAGCACAAATGCTAGACGTTCGAAAGGAAGTTTGACAAACTCGCCAGTGCCGAGCAACGAGGGAAAATTCTTTAGGATGAAGTTGTTGACGTATTTGTCTACCTCCGTGAGGTTGTAGGTGTTGGCGATGCGCCCCACTTCTACACAGTTGTCCAATGACACCTAAGAGGAAGAAGTAACTGCATTTTAGTACAATAACAAAAACAACAAAAAATTCACCGCAGAATAAAAGTGCTCTTATTTGAAACAGTTTGAACGGTGTCATACCCCAGAAATGAGAAAGACTTTGCAGAAGTCAAGGACAGGCAGGATCTGGAGAAAACTAGCAGCCTCTAGGGTGTCCTGTAGATTCTCCATGTTGAGAGAGAGTTTGGCAGTGTAAATGAAGTCTATAATCTTCTTTAGCCCTATTCGATTCACACCATGCAGCTTTATACACATCAAATCCTGCTCTTTCATTCCACCTGAGGAAAAAAAAAGAAAATATAAGATGACAGAGGGAGGAGATGAAAGCGAGAGAAAAATCAGTGCAAAGAAATATTCAAATAAAACAGATATAAAATTGGGGAAAAGGCAGATGAAGAGAATAAGGAAGAAAAGAATGGAGGATGGATCAGCAAAAAAACCCGTCACAAACGAGTGGATCAAAGGCAGAGAGGGGAGAGTGACAGAAACAATAAGGAGAACGAGAGAAAAAGGAAAAGAGAGAGAAGATAAGTGAGTCTTACTGCAAGCTGTCACCAATTCTCTTTACCATGATAATGAGCCACTTATTCAAGAGCCACGTTTGAAATAAATCAAACCACTTTCATTAAATCAGATATGATTTCGCAACTATGCAGAGAGAGAGGGAGAGATAGGGAGCAAAGAGGATAAGTAGAACACAAGGGGAGAATGAAAGAAAATGTAAAAGACAGAATTTATGGGGGTCTTAAAGTGCTGAAACGCTCATGGCGCTCATGTGGCAGCATGACTTTGATGGGCTTTCAGAATACTACTGACCTATTATAAGATGAACAGACAGCACTTTTCTCAGCTACATACACTACCAAACTGCAACACTGTGTCGTATCCTGACGGAACTCTTGTCTGTTCTCTTAGAATGCTGCACACATGACCTGCCACAATCACGCACGGGCACAATCAGAAGATAGTTAATGTATTTATTGTAACATTTTAAGAAGTGACTGACTTTTGATTCAATTCGATTTGAATGCTGTGGCTACCTGCTGCAATGTTGCAGAAATGGAAACAATTTTTTTGCGATCGAAAATAAATAAAAGAATAAAAAAATCTCCTGACGCCCATTACGACTGGTTTGGACAAAAATTCTGATTTACACAGAAGAGATTTTCTGACTTATTACTCTACAATGCAAAGGCTAAACAGTTAACACAAATTAAGGTCTATCAGATTATGTACTGTGACAGACTTGATTTGCTGCTCAGGAAACATTTATTATCATTAAATAGAAATGTACTTAACATACATTTCTGTAACATTACACATGCCTTTTTTATTCCACATCCTTGCTGATTAAATACCTTTTAACAGTAGCATTCTTAATGGCCAAGCGAACTAGTTAGTGTTTATATCACCACTGTTTAATAACTGAACTCTGAATTGACTCAAATCTTGATGCATCAATGAATAGATTTTTCCCCCAGCTCTAGTTAGGAAAGAGTTTAAAGCAGCAGAAAGAGAATTCCCTGGGCACTCTGTGCCTTTGTAATTGTTTTAGTGCTCTATCATAATAGTTTTGTGTTAAAAATGTATCCAGGGTTTGGTAGTATGCAGTATTAAATGGTATAATTATTTAGGGAATAGCTGAACTTAATTCAAATAATGAAATGAAGTCATTTCTATTGAACACATTATCTCTGAACAAGCTTTCCCAAATAACCCCGAGGAAATCTCTTGCTTTCTTATCATTTTTACTTCTATTGCTTTGTTCTTTCTTCCCAAGAAACAGAGTGTACTTCTGAGAAAGAGAGAGAGAGAGAGAGAGAAAGAGAGTGAGGAAGGGGGTGAATGGAAGGAGAATAAAGAACATTCTGAGCTCTAAAGGAAAATCTTTGGGTGTGACTAAATGAGGATGACAGGCTACTGATATTTATGATCAACAGACTAAATAAAAAGATAAAAAGAAAAAAGTTTTTAAGTGACATTACTAAGCACAAACAAAAACAACCAACTGTAGCTGGTACAGTACAGAACATTAGCCTGGATGCCAGTCGAACTTAACACTGCCCACGACCATTGAGGTCGGGAAGTTCGGTCTGGAATTGATCCATTGCGGAGCAACTATGCCTGAAGAGTAGGGCTGTGCAATATATAGAAATTATCGGAATATCGCAAATATACATAATCGCAACAGCACGCAATATTGAATGATTTTAATATGTTACTTCAACATTGTGAAAAGTGTACGTTTTAGGTCAACTTATAGGACATATAGCAGAGAATAGACTAGGCATACGACTGTTACTTATGTGACTTCCTTGACGTTAAAAAGAGTTATTAAAACAACTCCTTGCAGTCTTGCGCTGTCTGACACAGCGAAACGTGCACAAAAGTCGCCTCTCTGAAAGTGTGTGATCCCCCACAGTTGTTTCTTGTCTTGTTACACACTCTAAACTGTCAAATACACACAGTTATGTCAAAATGGCTGTATTGATGCGTATTCGTGTAAACCCAGTCGGTTATGCTTTAATTAAACAATATTAGTCGGGGAAAGATGCTGAATGCGTGTCAATAGGATCCGTGCATTAGGTCTTAAAGTGACAGGGGCTAATACAGTAAACCTGCCGCTGTCTGTCAAACGACAGAAGAACAAGAGAAAATCACTCAGTGCTCTTGGCTGAATAACCTTTGTAGCTTTATAATGTATCAGTGTATATTTAGTTCAAGTGAAGACTACTGTTTTTAGTTCTTATTTTTAATAACAAAGATAAATTAAAATAATCATTTACCCCTTGTTCAGGTGTCTTTGTTTACCTGGATGTTCTTGATGTTAAGTTTTAGGTTGATATAACTACATATCACCAAGTCAAGCAAAGAGTTTTTGGTATTTAATTATTTGCATTAAATTTTTTGTTTGTTTACATTGATGTTAAAATTATATAGTCATATTTATGACTTTCAGAAGTTGTAGCGATGTTTTCTTTTCCCAGAAAGAATGTGAAACAAATATCCTCAGTTTTTAAATACTTTTTAAAAACATAATTTAAATAGATTTTACACACTAATAGCAATATTGCATCGCATATCAAATATCGCATTATTTAAGATATCGCATTTTTCTTCAATATTGTACAGCCATCCTGAACAGGAGCTGTTCGGACCAATCAAATTGTCATGGCAGGCTTTATATGATGACGGACCGATGATCAACAGTAAAGTAATCCTCCATGTCACCAAAGAGTGCTTGGGTGGAATTCGTTTACTAAATGGAGGACTTGTTCATAAATGCATTCACCTTTATGATTTCTCTCAAAAATCATGTTGGTAAGTACTCCGTGCATCCTTAAATTCTTTTTACAACACCAACAAAGATCGTTTACACTTATCTTTGTCTTCTATTTCTTTCAAATGGAAAAAACCTTCTTCCTCCCTTTATCCCCTTCTCACCTGGAAACTTGGCTTCACCCCACCTAATCCTTTGTTATCCCATGTCTTGGTCTCTCGCTCACCTGTAAACATGGCTTTAAAGTAGTCGCTAGAGGAGGCCATCATGGCTCGGTGAACAGGAAATGCTTCATCCCCGTCTCCCGCCACCAATGTGACATCACACAGCAGGCCCTCTATCCTCAACTGGTCAAAACCCTGAGAGATGGAGAGAATAAAATAAAATGCAGAGGAAGTGAGAGAAATGACAAGCTTTTCTGTAATGCACTTAATGAATTCACTGAGAAGGAAAGAGAATGAAAGAAAAGATCTTAGGGGGAAAATGTTTTAAAATTAAAGCATCTGTTGTTATCACCTATGAAAACAGTGAATGTTAAAGAGCTGTATCATTACTATGCATCCCATGAGCATCGTTTCTGAATAAAAGATTGTGGGGTTAATTAATGAACAGGAGGTCAGATGCATGAGGGGACTGCAGCAGAGACGGACTCCCATGGCGGAGACAAGCCATAATTAACAGGACAGAGCCATCGTCCACTCTCTCACACGCACACACACACACACACTCAGAGTGCCGTGTCAGACTCAATCCCACCAGCATGTGCAAAAGCAAATGCCAAGCATGTGATAGGACATGAAATAAGGCACAATCCAATCAGGGATACACTTACTGAAATTACACATAAGCTTTTTAAGCACCAAACTCTGTACTACAACCTCTGGTCTGGAGTTTTACAAACATGCCACAAATCAGGGTAAACGTGGAGAACCCAGCTGGCTGTCTTTACCAGCCTTATAACATCATCGTCTGACGGAAATTTTTAAACTAAAAGCTTTACTCTTGATGTACCTCATTCATAAGTCACTATGGATAAAAGTGTCTGATAAATGACTAAATCTAAAAAAATGTGAAAAAAAGCTTTTGCTGCATCTGTGCAGACACTTGCATGTGGGAGTAAAAGCATTTTGTGTTGAGGCAGCTACATATACAAACACTGTGTGAGTATGTGTGGCCTATATGTATAGTAGTAATAACATAGTCAACATATCATATAGAATAATAATAATAATTTTATTAAATAATAAAATAATAAAATAAATAAAACAAATAAGATTATCTGTAGCCTCTACTATTACTAACAGCATTTTAAAAAGAATGTTAAATTAAAAAGTTATAATATTTAATAATAATAATAATAATAATAATAATAATAATAATAATAATATTTAATATATGATTTAATAAAATATATAAAAAGCAACTCTGACCTAAAAAAATTATTGTGCTATTTTTATCAGCACATTTACCCAGCTTTATTTGTTAGGAAATGGATGTAAAAAAAATGTTTTAAACCTGCGCTGAAACCACACTAAAGCTGCATCCTCAGCTAAAACTCTCATTCTGTGTTGGTTCAGAGTGTGAGGACACACAGCGCCTGCGGATAAACACTGAATCAAATTAACTGAGTGCTGTTTCCCAACAAATCACTGGAATCAAATAATTTTTCCAGCGGTTAGTGATATTGTAGGGGGATGAGGGCTGCTGTGCTTTAGGACACGTGTCATGTGATAGATTTAAACTGAAATGAAGTCATCATCCCAGACATAAGCGGCTGTCATGATAATAGCTTTCCTTTCAACCCAACACCAGGGCAAATGTAGCAACTATGCTATATTTTACACCCACTGAGAGCACGTAATCATGTTTTGCTGTCTTTAACCATATGTGCTTTAAAATAAAAAAAGTTGTGAATGAAAAATGGCATGAATCCCTAGCATGTTCATAGAAGTTCAAATATTGTTTAACCATCTTGATTTAACAAACTGATTCAATTTTAATAAATTGCATACACACACACACACAATCTACTTCCTCTCACAGCAAAAGCTGGTGATCGATGACAGCTGTCAATGACATTGTGATGTGAATCAATAGTGTGACCTCATCAGGTCAATGTCAGTGCTGATGCAATCAAGAGAACATGCAATGTGTGAATATGTCTGTGTGTGCTGTGCGTGTACATAAACTCGTATCCCATGTAAACTAACAGTAAACCTACATTACCATTCAAAAGTTTGGTGTTAAGATTTTTTAATGTGGTTGAAAGAAGTCTCATGATCACCAGGGCTGCATTTATTTGATGAAAAACCCAGTAAACATAAATAAATAGTGAAATATTACAATTTAAAATAATCATTTTAAAATTGAATATATTTTAAAATACCATTTATTTTTGCTGATGATAATGCAAGGGAGAGAGAGTGTTTATGGATGCACTTCTTGTATTCAGCTCTAACAGTGATTTTCTGGAGTGAAAACAGATGCTTCATCTTTTGTGTTATGAACAATAAACTTCATAAAACGCATCATTAAAGTTTTGGCCCTCATTCGGACAGGGTCTGCTACAACATGCTTGTACTAATGCAAGGTGGCAACACAATTAAAACTGGAATTAAACTAAATTATACCTGTTCTATGTCCATGCAGCATATATTCTCTGGCTCAACAGGCATTATTGTCTGATTCTGGTTAGAACTGAACACTTTAGTTTCTGACATGTTCTGGTGTTGTTGCGTGAGCTATTGAAGCTCCGCATTCTTCTTGAAAGAACTATCAGGGAGCAGCAGCTCATTTGCATTTAAAGGGATATACACAACAATAGTTTGTTTGCTTGCCTAGAATTTTAACAGGCTATAAAACAAGATCTGTTGGTTATTTTGGACTAAAACTTCCCATACACATTCTGGGGACATCAGTGACTTATTTTGCATCTTGTAAAATAGGGGCATAATACGTCCCCTTTAAAAACACTTGCACGCACGCAAGCAAGCATGCACACTTTCTAAGTAAAGAGAATTGTGTGGTTTCATAGAAACTTTTCCCTGTTTGCAGTTGGCTAGGTAAAACAGGCTGGCTCTCAAATAAACAGCAATAGAAAATAGGAAATAAGGCTATTACTCCATTATTCACTTAAACTTACATATTGTTACATAAAATAGTCCACTGAAGACAACATTATGCATCAGTGGATTTAATAAATATGAACAGATGCACACAAACAGAGGGTGTCAGGTGACCTTCACTTATTGATCTGTCTGCAATGACTCGCTGGCAAATTAAAATTAAATTCTCTTCTGTTCTTACACAAGAACATGCTAAAACCTGCCAGGTGACCAGCAGAAAGGTGCTAATGAATGTTCTCATGGACCCCAGGTAGGACTCTGCCCACCACTGATGATGATGATAACATATATCAGTATCAGCTTTATGTGTGAGCTAAAACCAGACTGCCAATAACAGCAGAGATGACCTTCACAGTCTCTTCCAAATACACAAACTCTCATGTGTGACATAATGCCAGAGTGGCAGATGGTGATGCCCCACATACCCACACCGATGTTTAGTAAGAGTTAGTAATCCCACACACTCACCTGTAAAACCACAGAACTGTGTGTGTTGCTGGTAAAGAAGCGTGTATTTCCTGTTTTCGAGGCCTGCAAGTGGGAGGAGAGGCCCATTTCACTGCATCCCAGCGACACCTTCATCATCTGAGCATCATCATCCTCCACCAGTGATCTGCCCAGGGAGAAGAGGGAGGTTAATACGAAGTCATAACCTGTCAAGTGTGAGAGTGGTACATATAATGCTGTGGAAAAAGATAAATATGTTTGATGTGAAACAGATGTGATACTTCCTGATTTTTCATTTAACACCAGTACAGCACAGAAATCCACCTCAAATGACAAACATGTCACACAGACACATATTCATAACATGAAGAACGTTAGTTTGTGGTTACCACCAGGTTTAACAATGTGACACACTTGACATGATGTCTAAGACAGGCCTCTCAGAAATTAACCTAAAAATCTTGTTCTATCAGTTCAGTAGTTGATTAATAAGACAAACCAATTTATTTTTTTCCTGTTTGGCCATGTTGAAGGTAGGGTTTGCAATTCATTTTATAAACACATCTTGTTATCCTGGTTGAAACTATTCACATCCTGACAGTGATTGATTATAGAAGTGTCTTAATACTAAAACGTGCATAAGGTATATGATGGGAGTGAAATCTGAGAGGTGAATATGGATTATTGAAATGTTATTAATGAAAATGTGTGTGAAATGATTTGAATTGAAATATTCACATCTAAAATATACAACCATGTTGAATTTCATCCCATGAAAATGCAATCCCTAAAAATACAATGCATTAAAATGCAATCATGGTTGACGCAATGCATATTTTTAGTGCAATTCAACAAGCTTTTTAGTTTCAAAAACGAAAAATATAACATTATTTTATTTTATCTCTCATCTTGTGACACTTTGTAGAATCTGCTGTGTATGTTCATGTGTTTTGGAGGAGGCATGGCTTTGGAGACGCTCTGAAGAGAGGGTGACATCTAATGTTTTCAAAGCTAACTTGCTATTGCTAGCCTCTCCAAAATCACAAGCATTTTACAACACTGAATCAAAATGCTATAAAATATACCCTTACCATTCACAACTTGGAGTTCTATACATTTTTTAAAGAAATTAATATTTGTATTCAGCAAGAATGCATTAAAAAAAGAAGTTAGAAACTATTTCTAAAGACTCCTGAAAAGGGTGAGGCTTCCCATAAATAGATCAAGCAACTTTTTTCAACATTGATAAGAATAAATGTTTCCAAATATTACAACAACAAAAACTCCTAGCAACTGAAAAGCACAAGGCAAGAGATCAACACAAGATTTCCAAGTCAGTGAATATCCACTTGAGGACAGTTAAACTGAGTGTAAGAAAGAGAGCGCTGAGGGAGACCAGTAAAGATCACTCTAAGAGTTACAAGCTCTAGTGGTTGCCCAGATGCTTCAGCAGTCACAGCTTTATGGGGCACAGAGAAAACCACATTTAAAAAATTTCAGGACATCTCTGCAACAATTTGCCAGTATTTGGGAGACACTACAGTGGTTAGGCTACACATGGGCCAGGGTGGCACTGCCCACTGATTGATGACTGATCCACTCAAAAAACAACAACAACAAAAAAACATACATACATTATCGTTCAAATACATTAATTTAGCATATTCCTATAACAAACTTTGCAGGGTTTACGTAGTAGAGGCTGACTGATTTAACGTTTTTGACAGTTCTTCTTCACCATTAACCTTTTTCTAGAACTCTCATTTATCATACAATCCACACGATTGTTTTCCCCGATTACGTCCATTGCAGTAGCATCTGAGGCTCCGCAGCCATTACACACTAAGTGTGAAATAAAGACCATCAAGTCTTGTGGTGTTTGTTTTGGCATGAGACGCTACACTCTGCATGGAGAGGAACCGAATGCTACTGTGAAACATCAACAAAGAAAATGTATGTACACTACAAATTGATTATTTTAAAATAATCATATATCCCCTTAAAAACTGCGGAGATTATATAACACCTTGATTATATATCCCCTTGAAAACATGCGAAGATTGGTCCCTTTATAAATTATTTAAAAGCTGTCACTCATCTCAAGTTCCATTAAAATCAATGATGTGGTTTACACTGTTTAAATGTGTCTACATTTTGTCAATGAAAGGATTCGCGAGCATGCAAAACTTAGCGGCGACCAAAAACTGATTGGCCATTGCATTCAAGAAATGATCAAATATGTCTGTGATTGGCTCAACGCTGTAAAAGGATGTAAACAGATTCCTTTGATGCTCTCCATTGTGCAAACACAGATATGCATGGGATTGCTTGCACAAATCGCAAATATGCTTTTATTATGGAGAAAACTGATCCAAGACCAGCAGTTATAGGCAGCTTTCCCCTCTAAAAGCAATCAGAAGCAGCAGCAGTCAGTGGTTTGAGTGAGAAAATTCCACGCTAGTCTCAAGTCTCTCACCCAGGGGAAGGCTAAGCTTTGCACAGCCTTACACACACTGTCTATGGTTATTTATCTTTATTTATTGTTCTTATTCTGTTCACTAGATATTTTATTTATTAATGGATTTTTTTTATTTGGTTTCATGAAACTGTTGAGTGAAAATAAATCATATTTAACTTAACTGTCAATTTTTTTTTTTTAAATATATATAATTCATGTAATTTGAGAGTAGGCACTGGGCCACTTTAAAATGTTTGGCCTCGCCAATGTATTGAAGATGGCTGTAAGAAGATTCTGTGGTCTGATGAGGCTGAAATTGATTTCTTGGCTATACTAAACTATGTTTGACATACACCATAAAACACTCAAAGACACATTGGCTCCACTCGGGAAAACATTCTCTGCACACCTATAAGGCTTGAGAGGATAAAATAAATACAGCAAAATACAGAGTAATCCTAAAAAAAATAAAAAAATAAAAATACAAAAAACTGCAAGATACCTGTGACGAGGATTTATTCTCCAGTAAAACAGTGACCTGAAACTAAAGCCAAAGCAAATCAGGAATGGCCTAAAAGTATGTGAATTGCTCACTTTCATCAGTGATAGGTCAGACTAACTTTCTTATGATTTGATTTAAACCTCAACGCTACAGTTCCTAATAACATTGCCAGCCAACTGCCACTGTTTTATTTACTTGCTAAAGCCAATTTGTTTTTGCAATTGGTGCTTGGCGAGTGTTAATTCTGGACCTTGTGAGAATATAAAATAATGAATAATTAAAAAGGCCTCATAATAAGCAGTTATGGTTACACTGGGGCCAAGCAATGATGAGCAATAAAGTACTTGCATTTTTAGACAACTCAAGAATTGTGTGCAGAAAAATGGCATATGTACTATGAACAGTTTTATTAATTTTGTCTATGCACTGAAGCATTTACCATGGAAATGTACTACTTTTTTTTATGAATGAGGCCTCAGGCCACAACACGATCTCTATTTCACAGACCTTCCGCTAACAGCTTCAAGATTCATGCTTTCAACAAAGATATCCAACCAGGAACAAATAAAGAAAAACAAAAAATGGCAAATATATCAGCCTATCATCTGGATTCACAAAGTGACCCAACTGTCTTGGATGAAGGGCAGGGGTTTTGGGAGTAATCATTAAGTGCAGCACAAACTCTGGAGGTATGGGTGAACAAAAAACAATAACAACAACAACAACAACAACAAAAACAACAACAGTATTGTGATACTCTTGCCACGATACAGAATCAATGAACTTGAAGCATTTATTTTCAAGGCATTAAATAAATAAAAAAATACATTTTTAACAACGCTTTTTAAATAATCAGGTTTAACGGTGGAATTCCTGGTCAAAAACGATAACCCATGACTCTGCAAATAAATCTTCAACAGAGAACTGCGAAAAACAAATCACGGCAAAATAAAATAAAAAAATGTTTATTTTGCAATAAACAAATATATTCTTTCCCCAATTAAAGCCGTTAAATGCACCGTTTGTACCTTTGTCTTTTTTTTGTCTGTCTTTTGCTTCAAATCAAAGTTTGCAACCTTGTAGCCATTGCCTTAATTTAAATAACTCTTTAAGAAAAACTTTTTGAAGAACGAATGGCCACTGAAAATGTGGGCAGGCACTAATGCACTTTATTGTAACAAAAAATGTTCTGTATCGTGACCAGAGATTCAATACGAAGGAACATTGATGATCCCGAGTCCAACTGAGCTCCGGAAGAAGGGTGAGGCAGTTCAGGGAGTTTCTACCAGATAATGAGAGGATTCTGTGGTTAAAAAAAAAAGAAATAAAAAAAATACGACGAAAATGGCAGGCACAGTCACATGACACAAAAGCACAGGCAGCTGATTGGTGCATTACCCTGTCAGGTGATAGGTTGGAGATGCAGCAAGCAGAGAGTGGGTGGTCCACACCACAAACGAGTGCTGGTGGCTGCCAAAAACAACGAGAGATATAGCATCACTAAACACACGCACATTCCCAGAAAACATGCAAACACTTGCAACGCGAAGAAAAGTGTACGCACAGACACAAATCACAAGCATCAATCTGACGGAGTGAGAAATCACAAGGGTGTTCATTCAATTATGCAGTTTAGATTGATCTGAGCCTCTACTGATAAATTACATTATGATGATTGTAGTGATACAACTGGGTTTGATGAAGACAATTTGACATGAAATGTTAAAGCATAACACACACACAACAGACTGTGCTGATGGGATCAAAATGAGACATGACGTACAAACCTTTATCCACCAAACAAAGACAGATTTAATGATCCAACAACTGAAATCAGTATTAACTCACACTATGCACTAACCATCCATGGAATATGAAGCAGACGGACAATGAGAGATATCTAGTGATAAGGGGAGAGATTGAGATAAAACGCAGTGGTGCAAAAAGAATGAAAGAGATACAGATGGAGAGAGAGAGAACAAGGGTAAGCAAAAGAGCATTAGCTTAACAGTGTTCTTAAATAATTCTGTATTATGGAGAACAGAGCTGAACAAGACAGGAGAACAGCTGGCCTGTCACCCCCCCCCCCCACACACACCTCAACATATTCTGCTTTGATTAACCAACATCCTTTTCAACTCTCCTGGACCTGATCCCTGCTTGTTAATTAGGATTTGAGAACACACACACACACACACACACACACACACACACACACACACACACACACACACACACACACACACACACACACACACACACACACACACACACACACACACACACACACACACACACACACACACACACACACACACACACACACACACACACACACACACACACACACACACACACACACACACACACACACACACACACACACTTTCTGCTCTCTTTTCCCCTGATTCAGATCATACCTCTTTGCATCAGTTCAGTTACCCTGGGCATTTACTCCTCAGAGAGCAGAATTAGAAACCCACCTGAGGTCTGTCTGATAACGACACATCAAACATTAGCAAATGGGTGAAGAGAGAGTGAGAGAGAGGGGGGGAGGGGGGGGCTGGTTTGATATAATAAAAATGTTGTTGACTATTAAATATAACCAAATATAACTGGCATTCTGTTGTGCCACTGTTGTGCATTCTATTCTTACTAAAAAGACATTATTGTGAAGGGCGACATTAAATCTAGGACAGAAGGCTTGAGGGAGGGAACATACACCTGCTATTGAAGGAACTGCAAACCCAAGACGTTTTAGTTTTGATGTTCAAACTGGTGCAATGTGACACTAAGGTGCTGATTTATCGATTAAACGAAAGGGTTACAGGAATTTTCCAGGAATAGCTTAAGCTCTTTCGACTGTATTCATGTTATGTTGTCAATTACCACAGGAAATCATGTCAACTCTCTTCTCAGGTTATATGAACAGGAAATGCTGGAATGCACTTACAATGGAGGCCAGCAGGCAAATGCCTCAGAGGGGTTCAAGGCCAAAATGTGAAGCTCAAATTTTTGTCAAGGCATTTTGACTACCATTCAAAACTTTATGCTCACCAAGGTTGCATTAATTTAATCAGTAATAGACGTATCCGTATACGTGAAATATTATTCTATGTGAAATTACTACAATTTAAGGGAATTGTTTTCTTTCAATGTATTATCAAAGTTTGAAAACAGTTGTGGCGCCTAACATTTTTCTGGAAGCCGTAATACATTTTTCTATGATTCTTTGACAAAGAGAATGCCCAAAAGAACAGCATTTATTTAAATAGATTTTTTTTGTGACAATATAAAAGTATGTACTGACAATTTGCATCAATTGAATGCATCCTTGCTGAAAAGCAAACATTTGAACAGTAGTCTAAATGAACTATTCTGACAGAAAGACTTTGTGGTGGGACTACTTTTGTAAGTGGATAAACATCTGATTACTGACATCATTACGATGATGACAAATGTGACTAATGTGGACCTCATTTTATTATCAAGTGTAGGAGCGCGTGTGTGGTTCCACACAACTGGTGTGAATTTGTGGGCAGAAATGAGGTTTTGTTGTTTGTTTTGTTTTTAAATGCATACTGAAATTCCAGAAAAATCTGCATGATTTCATACCAGGGTGTGTGACTCACAAGGCGACTCAGATCTGCTCGGTGACACACACAAACAGATTTATCCCCCATATAATGAGGAGATTGAAGTGTTGATTGAAAGGGTGATGATACAGAGACAGCTGACTCTGATGAAGAGCGTAGATACTGACAGATTAACAAGAAGTAACGATCTTACAAGCACTTCAGACAACAAGATAGACATTTTTGTGCAGGGGTGTGGGGTTATACCAAGTGATGCATATAAAGGATGGTTCTGCAGCAAAATGCCAAAAAATGTTTTAGGAAAAAAACTTTTTTTTGGTCATAATTATGAACATGCTTTCTTTTTGATTATTTATTTAACTCTTTTTTTCCTCATTTTTAATTATATATTGGCTGCATAATAAAGCAAAAAAATATGATGCAATTTAAATTATTAATCTGATAAACATAGCCGACTAAACTAAAAGTCGCAGAGAAGATGTTTGTTCAACAAAATTTGAATTAGTCGGTTGAAAAAAAGAAAAGAAAAAGGAATTGGTAAAATCAGGCAGTGACCAATCATAACATGTCAGGCAACACGTGGAAACATTTCGAGAAGGGGAAGAATGACCACAAAATTGTGACATGCAACCTCAAACATGACATTTAAAATAGTAGCCAAACACTAATTATTTTACATATAAGATAAATGTTTTTAAATTGACAGAATACATGCTGTTTAACAAAGTAAATAAAATAAATAAATAAAAAGGGGCCAAATATTACCCCTTTATAAAAAATCCATGACACATGTGAATAACAGCAAGGTGAAAAGACATAATGAGGCTGATTTCAGATCAGTGTAAACACAACTAAAGACACAGTCACTAAAATGGTACCATACTGCACACATTTCATGCAATTAACAAAAACAACCTAACAACGTATCCAAGAGCAAAAAACTGAGATCCATGCAGCCCAACATTTTTCACTCAATTTCCCCAAATTATATATATATATATATATATATATATATATATATATATATATATATATATATATATATATATATATATATATAAAAGCATCTCACAGCTGGCATTTTACATTGTGCATAAAGGTCCCTTACGGACAAGTGTTTGCTGAAGCATGCAGTGCGTTTGTTTGTACTTGTGTACTGCTGAAGAGTTTCCAATCCCATAATGTTGTACAGACCTTTGTTTAGTCAAATAATGTGTTTCTATTAGTTAGAGAAAAACAAGCAACATCCATCTCTCTGCTTCTTATTTGCAGTTTGCATGAAATAAAAGAGTCTGTTATCCAACTGTGGTCACACTCCTTTGATTGATTCAAACACACGGTTATATGATGCCAATTATGGTCAAAATGATTCAAGTCTTTACTCTGTACTTGACCCCTGGGCTGCTTACCAATTTTTCATCAACGTGATTCACATTTAAACATGACCTAAATCTGTGTCTGTAACACTTCAATCATTTTTTAATGAAACAATATGCTTATTAATTGCAAAATAAGTCACATTTTCAGCATGGCTTTGGTAAACATGAGGGCAGACTCAATAGAGCACATGTGGTGCCTTTTTTATATGTATTCATATGACCACTCAGGGATGTCCAGCTGCTGCAATTATGAATTGTTCCGACCTTAAATGGGCTGAAAACAACTATGGTTTTATTTTTATTACACACACAGGGAGATGAACTCCAGCCATCTGTTTTACAACCAGAAATGATCATCCATCCCATGTAGTTTGTGTTTATGTGAAGGAGTGAGTGACTTAAGGTTACCAATCAATTAAGGTATAATGTTACAGCTTTATGAAAGGTATAGGAAAATATTTCTGAATTACTGCATTTACACACAACACTTAAAAACAAATCTAAAAAGATTTAATGCTAATTGAACTTCAAAGCTCCTGTATGAGTTGATCACATAAACTAAACTAAAGCTATAAAAATGAGCATTGAAATGCTCTCTCTTCTTTTCCCTTTTAATTTTTGTTTCTCTCCATCTCTTTTGTTTTTCTCCCTCCTCTTGTACAACATTTCCATTTTGCCACTTCACAATCACATTTTCTTCTTACCAAACATCCTCTACCTTCACAACACCTATTCCTCTTTCCTTCTCCGATCTCATTCTTTCATTTACTCATCTTCCTTTTTCTATCCCATCTCTCCACCTCTCTCTCCAACCTTCATCACTCCCTTCCCCCATCTGAGGTGCATGATCTTGAGGTGAAAATTGGATTCCTACATTTCCTCTCTGATGCAACAAGATTAAACAGATGTGAATAAATGAAGATGGATAAATAAAAAGAGAATCAGGAAAAAAAAAAATGTAAGAAGAATCTGCAGCCTTTCCTTACTTCTGCCAGGTTAGTACTCATGAAATGACAGTTATGGTTTTCAATAAAGGTTTGGGAGTAAACCCAAGGAATGAAACTTTAAATTCCTGACTGGGATGAGCGACACGCTACAGCAGCACAATATAATCCCATTAATAAAAACACGCGCTCACATGCAGTGCCTAAAATTAACTCTTACCAAATTAAAATGAAAGCAAAAATTGGCTTTGGGATTGGGAGTTCACCAGTTGACTGGTAGCTGGTAAATGTATTAAGAACCGCAGGGTCCCAAATTAAATTGAACTCTCAGGCAATACAGCAATATTGTGCGACATAAATATTTGAACGTTATATTTAAATGTATGTAAATGTATGAAACTTTATGATTTAAAATTATTGATTTTTTTTTAAATATTTAATTTTTTTTTTTTTAAATATTTAAGTATTTTCTTACTTTTTTCCTTAAATGCAATGACAAAGGGCAGATTGTTACAAATGCAACTGTCTCAAACCTTTTTAAGAGAAACACAAATATATGCAAGGAGATATGGTACCTTTCAAAAGTTTGGGAATATTTGGTAGGATTTTTAAAATAAGGCTTCATTAGTTAACATTAGTTAATGTATTAACTAACATGAATTAACCATGAGCAGTACATTTGTTCCTGTATTTGTTCATCTTCGTTGACGTTAATTAATAGCTCTTCATGGTTTGTTCATATTAGGCGCATTAACTAATGTTAGCAAGACTTTAGTAAAGTATTAGTAAATGTAGAAATTAACATTAACAAAGATTAACAAACACTTTATACGTTTATAGAACACTTTATAACATTTGTTTGTGTAAACTAATGTAGTTAAAGGGTTAGTTCACCCAAAAATGAAATTGATGTCATTAAATGCCATAGTGAAATACCAGTAATAAGAGTTCAGTACATAGAAATCACATACTCCGAGTCTAAAACACGATTGCCTCCTACTTCTTATGTAAATCTCATGAATCAAAAACACCACAGAAAAAAAGCTCTTCTCAACATAAACCCAACCGTGACGCAAGCGTTGGGGATCATTTATATGCACGGCCCCAAAATTTGCATCTGTCCAAACATGTTCATTGTCAGGCGGAACTGACGAAGCCGAATCATCAAACGACACTTGAGGATAGCAAAAACGGCAGCTCGGACACACATTATGATCCAGGCTTTGCAGGAGACGTGAGGACTTTTCATATGTCAACAGTCATGGTAGAGGTTTATTATAATCGGATACCACAGCAAATCGTTCGTTTGTTCGGCCCATTTCAAGCAAGCTTCACTCAGCGTCTTAAACTGAAGAAAGGGGCAACTATATTCCTGCAAGCAGTAAGTAGTGATTTATCCACTTATTGACTGTTTAAATAATTTCTGATTTAATTGAAATTTTCTTAGAGAGACCGCATTGTCTAGATGAAGCAAGATGCTAGTACAGTAACAACAACTCTAAGTACCATGCAAAACTAAATAGTGTGTCTAATGACAAAGGTTAATATTATTTTTTATTACAAAATACAACCGCTGATACGTTGCTTACAGATCATTCACTCGATCCTTCTAGCAAACGTTACCTTTTCCAACATACAAGTTAAAACGACTATTCATTTTGTAAAAATATATATTATATATTTATATTTTTTAGAACTGAAGTAGGCCTATGGTGTTTTTGCATGCTTGTACCGCGTAGCCTACATTGTGACTAACGTTATATAAACATGCTAGCCTGACATGGTCATACTCAATTCTAGTCAGAATATGAGTCTGAAACTACTCCATTGGCCTGTGATTATGAGGCGTGTTTCAACCGAACCAGGAAAGACCTCAATTGGATAGACCTACAAAGGTCTATCCGATGTCTTTCCTGGTTCGGTTGAAACACGCCTCATAATCACAGCCCAATGGCGCAAACCAATCAGAGCAACGAAGCGACGCATTGTCAAATGTCAACAGACAGAGCTCAACTGCACTGTGTTGCCAAGTCCGCGTTTTTTTTCTCGGTTGTTTTCTATGTCCGTGGGTTGAAACGACTATTATGTGATATCCATGAGTGCGAATTTTAGCTGGCAAGCATGCCAAAATAACACACATTTTACCCCCAAATGCCATTTTCCCCCCCAGAGAACCCCCCGAGAAGTTGAGGGCTAGTAGTTGGCGGATTTTGTTGTAAAAACTTGGCAACCCTGTCTGCACACTCGCTGGAATAACGATATTTGCCGGTGTTGTAAAAAAATAAAATAATTTATTGATACACAGAGCACTTACCCAACATTGGTCATCATCTTTAAGAGAAATTATGAAGGTGAATGCAGATACAAACCAGCTCTCCGTTTAGGATTCGAGTAAATATAATCCAAGCTCCTTTGATGACGTGCATGATTACGTTACAGCAGGGGCGTAGCCATCTTTTCAGAAGTGAGGGGGACAGAAATTATTTGTATTTTTTTGGACCAATATAATTTATCGCATCTCTTGCTTTTAATTGGGCAAGATATCAAATACACTGCTGAACAATAACCACTAATTAATATTTATAATATTATTCTCCTATTTTTTGTGCCAATTTTATGATTGGTTTATATACTAGCCATACAAACACTTGTGCATTAAGACTCCATAGATTTTATGCAATGTAAAAAAATATATATTCTAATGTAAACCATGCTGTTCTCTATGTGAATATATAGTAATTTATTCCTGTGATCAAAGCTGAATTTATCATCATTACTCCAGTCTTCAGTGTCACATGATCCTTCACTAATCATTCTCATATGAGGATCTGATGATCAACACACATTTATGATTATTATCAGTTGTGCTGCTCATGGTGATGCTTAATTTTTGTGGAAACCATCTAAACATTTGTGGTAAAAAAGAGAGAAATTAATACTTTTGTTGATCAGACATGCATTAAATTGATCACAAGTGATATTTTTAATATTACAAAAGATAATAATTTATTTAATGAATGCAAATAAATGCTATCCATTGAACTTTCTATTCATTAAAGAATCCTGAAAAATAACATGTATTACATGGCTATCATGGTTTCCACAACATTTTTAAGCAGCACAACTGTTTTCAACAAAGATAATAATCATAAATGTTTCTTGATTATAAAATCATCATGAGAATGAATAGTGAAGGATCATGTGACACTGAAGACTGGAGTAATGATGATAAATTCAGCTTTGATCACAGGAATAAATTACTATATATTCACATAGGAAAAAAGCTGTTTTAATTTGTAATAATATTTCAAAATATTACTGTTTGAACTATTTTTGATTACATAAATGCAGCCTTGGTGAGCAGAATATACTTAACATTAAAAACTGAATTATTCATATGATGGCCTATACTTTATTGTCAATAAATAGCCTACATTGAGATGGCTTGAAAAACACACATAAAGCATATATTGTCGCAATCGTCTGATTGTCGTCGTCACGTTTCATTACTCATAACGATTGTTTTCCTTCAGCTGCAGCTCCAGCGTGACTGGATATTACCTCTACAAATCCACTTTTGACATTCTGTGAGAGCGCCCTCCTCATATTTAGATGTGAATAAAATGACAGGTCATGCATTGATTATTTTTTGTCTCTGAATTTAAATCTTGATGTATTCACATTGGTTTCTATGTAAATACACTTGCCCGTGACCTCAAGAAGCGCGCAATCAACCCAGATTAAAGAAAGCTGTTTTTAGCGTTCCTGTTAGCTTGCCCGCCCCCGCGCAGGTAACGCGGTTTGGATCCCGCTCGGAGCGGGTCGACTAGGATCGGTGAGACCCAGTAAAAGTGCGGGGGACGAAAATACACTTTATTAAAAGTGAGGGGGACACGTCCCCCGCGTAATCTACGCCCATGCGTTACAGTTTATCATCTGTCAGTCATCGTCTAAAGCCCGCCCTGATAATCTCATTGGTCCGAACAGTTTCTGTTCGGAGATAATTACTCCTCTATGGAGCAATGCCAGACCGAATTGCCCGACCTAAAAATGTTGTGGGCGGGGCTAAATTCGGCTGGCATCCAGGCTATAAACATGCAATATCATTGACAAAAAAAGAAGTCTTAAATGTAGACTGAATGAAACTTTAAGCAGAACATCTCAAATGGAGATTGCTTAAATGCAGCCTACTTATTTATTGCTGTTTTCAGATCATCCGCGCGAGAGAGAGCTTGCGTGCATATGGTTGCCAGATTGGAGATGTTTAGGTAAAACACCGGATGTGTTCTTTTCAAAGAAAAACTCTGTTTGTGGGATTTAAATGACTGAAATCTGGCATTTCAATCTGAAATCTCTTTCTCGCGTGCAGATGATCTGAAAACACCACTAAACTAGTAGGCTGCATTTTATAAATCTCAATTTGAGATGTTCTTAAAGTGTCATTCAGTGTCTGTGTTCTGTCAGGACTCACAAGCCGTTTAAGTGAAACAGCTGAACTGCTGTGAGCTGCTGAAATAAGCCAATCAGAGCAGAACTCAACATTAATAATCATGACTTCCAAATAAGGCAAAAACAGAGCATTACATCCTAGGGACAATTTATAGGGTTGTTAAAGAGACCTATAAAAGTTTTGCCCTTAAATAAGCCACATACCCTCTATGTAGATATCAGAGAACAATTTAACATAGTTTCAACTCATTAGGGCACCTTTAATGACTCACCCTAATGACGTTCCTCACCCGTAAGACCTCCGTTCATCTTCGGAACAGTTTAAGATATTTTATATTTTAGCTGTGTTTTCCTCAGTTTGACACGTGATCCAAACTGCTGAAATCACGTGACATTGGCGATCTGAACCATTGATCGATTCACTGATTCATAACCGTTTGAATCTTTATTTGAGGAACACGGAAGAGAAGACAATGCTGAATAAAGATGTAGTTTTTTATATTTTTGGACCAAAATGTATTTTCGATGCTTCAAGAGATTCTAATTAACAAACTGATGTCACATATGGACTACTCTGATTATGTTTTTATTCTCTTTCTGGACATGGACAGTACAGCGTGCATAGACTGCATATGCTCTGGGACTAAATTATAAAATATCTTAAACTGTGTTCTGATGATGAACGGAGGTCTTATGGGTGTGGAACAACATTAGAGTGAGTCATTAATGACATCAATTTCATTTTTGGGTGAACTTACCCTTTAACTAATGTTAACTAATGAACCTTACTTTAAAGTGTTAACTGTTTTTAAAGCAGCGTATGTTCACAATGCAATAAAAAATAAAAAAGAACATTTGCAGATCGATCGTTTACTGAGCCAGATGTCATTAAAAGCTTTTCTTTGACTAACAAGGAAGACTTCAGCTCTAAAACTTACATTATATTTTATTATTTTACTACCATGACCTTTTATATATCATAAGCTTAAGGGAAAGTTGACCACTCTTATAGCCTTGTGGAAACTGGTAACGTTTTATGACCCAGCAATCTTTGGTTTAATCTTTACGGTTATTTGATCAATTTAATAAATCCTTGCTGAACAATTTTTTTTTTTTTAATTCACTTATTCTCAATTCACTTGCCATTGGCAGGTGTGGCAAAAAGTTAATTTTAGACCCTGCTCACATGTCATACTGTGTAGCACAGGGAGAGATGATGAGGTCACATGATCAGAATAGCTAGCTACAGGCTGTTTGAAATAAATATACTCTGGAACTGGAACTGGAACCACTATATTATTACTCAAAACAGACTACAACACTTGTCAGAAAACAAACTTTCACTAAAAAGGTATGGACATTTGCTTTGAAGTAAAACAAATGCATTCATTTTGGAAAAGGATAAAACATATATAATATATAAATATATATAAATATATATATATATATATATATATATATATAAACTTAAAAAAATTAATTATATTATATAATATATATATATATATATATATATATATATATATATATATATATATATATATATATATATATATATATATATATATATATATATATATATATATATATATCTCCAAGTGTTTAAAGGGCATCATCATTTCAGTTCAGTGTGGAGAAGCCTTTTAAATTTTATCTTGAAATATCTGGCAAAGATCTAAGCAATGATGGATATGGGTTTACCAGATGCAAAGCATACTATATAAAATAGCTTGTGGCCTCCTCCAAAGAGAATTTTGACTGAAATTTAGTGTACAAAATTCAGAAAATATCAAAATGAATAAAGCAGGCTTCTCTCAATCTGCAGCAGCAAGAAGTCTGACACATATCATCCTTTCATCTGAGATCACAAGGTAGAGAAGAAAAGCTGAAACAGAAGAATCCAACGTGAAAGGTGAATGCAAAAAGGACAAACTGTTGTCAGTTCTTGCCAACATTTCTGTGGGACTGACATCGTCTTCACAGGAGACTAAAGTACATTAGAAAATGCTAGCAGCAAAGGAAACACCCTAAAATTCAGTTAAACTTTTATCATTATTTTTTGAAACAAGGTCAAGGCCAAGGTCCTTTTAGCAGCAGATGAGCAGGACTTTATATCCGCCATGACTGTGTACCGTCTTCACCTGTGTCAACACAAACACACACCCATGTGTGCGTCATTCTCTTCCCCGCTGCGACAGAAGCTCTCCGGCTGTCACTCTTCATCACTATTTTTAAGCTGAAGCCTAGGTATCCTTCAAGTCTCAAATAAAGATAATTTTTTCTTGAATGTGTCCTTAGGACTGTATGTTTGGATTTTGTGGTGGTGCACTTGTTTGTTCTCACTCTGTCCACAGTAAAATAAAAAATAAAATAAAGTATTTTACAAGCATTGTATGGACACTACTCCCTTGCCCTACCGAGCGTGAAATCCTCACTACAGGCAGTGGGTATATTTAGAGGTGAGGTAACACTTCAGAAGTATACGCAACTAAGTGAATTCTCACTTTCCTTACACTGATGCATACACATTCATTTCAAAAGTCCACTGAAACGACATGCACACATGACTTTTGCACCAGAAGAACCACATCTGAACCCATAAAGTGCCATTCACACCAAGAATAATAACTATAGCAATGACTATATTAGTGTTAGGGCAGCAAGATTTTACACAAAATTGTAATTGTGATAAAGGCTGTACAATAAAAATATAATAAATTACTACAAAAAGATATCTTACTATTGTAATATATCACTGTAAAACAAATTGATAAAGTGTTTAAGTTTTTTTTTTTAATTCGCAGCCTTTGTGATTTGATAATCACCTTGTCATATTGCGATTTCAGTTTTATTTCAATTAATTATTAAATAATGTGTTTTTTGTATCATAAGCATGCACTCCAGTTGTAGTCTGCCACATTAAATTCTCAAGCTCAATAAGTCAGGCGGATTCTGATTGGCTGTCAGTTAGAGTATCCTTGGTGTGAAAATGCAAACTCTCACTAGTTCTCTCTTTTTTAGCAGCTGACAAAAACATCCTGCTATTCAATATTTTGTCTCAAAAAAAAAAAAAAAAAAAAAAACACTAAAAGAGAGAATGATTCATGTCCAAGAGGCATTTCTCCACTCATTGAGAAATACAGAGACCACAGCTCACCCTGTAATCACACACAGCCAAAGCAGTAAAAATAGACTTTGTTTTTGCAAAGTTTTGGGAGGGGCGACAGCAGGGTCGGGAACCCAACACTGTAATCCACAACCCCAAACCTTAAATCTGAGAAAATAGAGACACATATACATAAACATTTATTGATTCTCAAGGGGAAATATATGAGGACATTATATGCACAACAGATATATGGCTATAGAGAGGCATAAAGACGAAGAAGAAACTAGCAAAACAAAAATGGACCTCGGATCCAGCCTGTACTCAGAAATTAACTAGCAAAACCACTTTCAGACAAAGACTGATATAGCCTATGTTTAGTAAGCGAGAAAAGATATGTTAAACTCTTGCTTCACTATTAACTCTCAATTTTGCTCCAGCAAAAGCTGGTCAAGGTTTCAAATTTGCGCCTAAATAAAAAGAGATAACTAGTAGTACGGTCTTATTAGATAATAGTATGGGAGTCAAAAATAAATGTATATATAAATGTAAATGTATATATAAATGTAGGCTATATAATGATATTAAGATTGGATGGACATTCAAAACTCTCAAATATCCTTGCAAATATATTGCAATCCTTACGATCACAGGCTGTAATAACATGAAGGACAGCATCTTTTTGTATGTTTAACTTGAATACATGACTTTAACTGTCCACATTACTTGTATCATTATAGAGCTGCATATTATGTCTAAATGGACATTGTTGCCATAGAATGGACTGAACAATGTGAAAATGTGCATTTTGAAAAGCACTACAAATAAAGATGAATTAATAATTCATTAAGTGAATTTTCATGAAGCTACATTAATTCATAATAGAATATAGCCTAGAAGAATATTTTTCACACATTTTGGACATGATATAGCTACAGAAACATTTAATAAACCAAGTCCATTTAAATTGCTGTAAGACAAATGTTAAAAAGCCTAATAAAATGTAATTTTTAATGTTGCCATGTCTTGTTAAAATCATTGGTTTGATGCTGTGCTGGCAACATACCCTGCGAGAGTTAGGAAAACTCTTTATAACCATTTCAAAGACTTGTATTATTGTAAAGGTCTTGTATTATCTTAAGGCGTTTGTTTCAACCGGGTAGTGAACAGCACCCTGGTGCGCGATGATCCACAAAAGAGGATCTGTTTCTCGTGTGAAAGACAATCTGCTGCTTTTCTAGTACACATTTTAAGTCAGTCATGCATTGGTGTATTGAACATGCCTGAGCAAGAATTAAGAGGAACGGAAGCGCCAGCTCCGGTCATGTTCCGTCTATCATCCAGCATCAGCTCTGCATCCTCCAGCAGCCCACCGGGCCCCCACCCACCACCACAACAACACAAGCGATCAAATCCAGGGCGCACGACGCCAGGACAAAAGAGTCTTCACTGGCTGTTTTATCGGCCGGTACGTACTAGAGCTCATAAACAGCCGCGGGGAGAATACACAGAGAATAGAGAATGAGGAAGCACATGAAAATTCTCGGTGGATGCAGAAAACTAGGCGGCGCGATTAAACACGCTAAACGTTATAAAATTTGACTCTATAAACGTTACAATTAGGTTACAGAGAAACGAGGGGAGGCGACACCGAAACAAGCACAGCAGCATCCTTAATGAATATCCAAAGGAAAATAAACACAATCATGCGCCCTCAGTCACAGTTTAAAACACACACGCGCACCTCGACGCGTTAATATTGCTGCTACTTACATATATGCAGGCGAGAGTGGGGAGGACCTGGACGTTTTAAGGACGGGTACGGGAAATTTCCAGCTGACGGGCGAACCGCTTTTCCATTTTAACGGCATGTTTTTCCAGTCAGCACCTCTGAGATACAGCGCGAATGAGAATAGCCGTCAAGAGCGAGTCCATGAAGATGCGACCAGCGCGGGCTTCCATCCCCGGCAGCCCTCACCGAGAGCAGGAAGGAGGAAGAGCAAAATATAAAGAGGAGGATCAGCCGCCGACACAGGCAGCTCTGATTGAAGTAGCTCTGTCTGAATACCGCAGCGAAGGTTGGCGGAAAACCGAGAGGAATGACACTTAAGCCTGAGCTAAGAGGTGAAAAGCAGGTGTGCCTGAGCCGAGCATCATCTCCTGAGAAAGAGAGAGGGGGTGATGATGATGGAAGGAGGAAAAAAATAGGCACCGTCGCGTCCGGTCAGCGCAGGGAAGAAGCATGCGCTGTCGGTGCACTGGATGTTCAGCTATAGTGCCACCTTGTTTGAATGCAGGCTGACTATGGCAAGCCGCATCCACATTAATTAACTTAACTGCTATTGATTACATGTTAAAGGTGTCATGAACTGGCTTTTTTATTTTTTTATACTGTTGTCAAATAATGATGTTTGTGAGGTTTTTACATTCAAAAACATCATAACTAATAAGTAATAGGCTATTTTCTACACTGGTTTTGAGGCTCTCTCCAAATTGCTGGGTTTTGATGGGCGTGCCACTGGAGACTTGGAAGTGAAAGCCCATGGCAAGAATTGGATAAGATTTGTATATTTAACAAGCTTCAGCTCACCTGTTCAGTTCAGTTCACGAGAGAGGGGTTGTTTTGAAAGCGGTAACCGGAATAAACGTCTTTATCAAACAAACACAATGATTTATTTCTCATCCACCCTCAATTGATTGGACTATTATTTTTGTGTAACATAGCCCGCACGATCGGTCAATATAAGTGCGAACCGCGCGCATGTGTAGAGAGAACACCGCAGAACAAGATATTAATATTATGAGATTCATCGCCCATCTGGAAAACATATAGCCCCGGGACGTTGGGCTTTGCGAGCCCTGGCCCTTACATGTTTAATTCCAGCGTGCTAAAAGTATGTTTCTGTTAGACACATACACACAAGCAAAATGATCTATAACAATGCAATACTATTACATATAAAAAAGAAAGAAAAAAAGAAGAAAAAAAAAACACGGTTTACTCACATAAGTGTGTTGCATCATTCCTGTTGGATCCAATATAGAAGAAACAATATTGTGTTTTAAATCGCATATGTCTGCAAATCCAGCATTGACCTGAGATTTGTTTACAAACAATTCCACAGTGAAATTAAGTAAACACCATTGTCTTCTCCACATAAGCTGGAACTTCATGCAAAATAGTTCAACCACACATTCCTAATATTAGGATCCAAAGGAAACTTATGTAGCGACTGTTCTTCCACAATCAGGAATAGCACGATATCTTGCTATCTTCTTCGCATCTCCATGAGTCAGTGGGCGGGGGCTCGGTCTACTGAATTATACGCACTGTCAATCAATCAATCAATCAACCAACTTTATTTATATAGCGCTTTTACAATGACGATTGTTTCAAAGCAGCTTCACGGTAAACGGGACAATATTGCTACAAAATTTGATTTGGCTAGTTTGATTTGGATAGTTTATAGAATTAAATATGACCTAATTAATAAATTTTATTTGTATATTTAGTTGAATAACTTGGATCATAATTTTAGTGTTCCCAACTGAGCAAGCCAAGCTAAAGGCGACAGTGGAAAGGAACCAAAACTCCATCAGGGCATGATGGAGAAAAATAAACTTTGGGAGAAACCAGGCTCAGTCGGGGTACCAGTTCTCCTCTGGCCTATTATTAAACAGAGTATAATTATTATTCTGGTCACCTTACAGGTCATAAATCATATTAGATAGGAATATTCAAAATTTGTGGGTATCCCGCAAGAGACGGGTTCATTTAGGATGGCGCATCGATTACACAAGAATATGAATACATGAAAGATCTCCGTTATTGCGCCGGAGAAGGGTTTACTGTAGAGGCACGTTTCATCGCGCGATGGAGTAATGATGCGCGCACGATCGTTTTCTGGGCCTGGTGACTATAAAAGCTTTTCTTTGACTAACAAGGACGTTTTCAGCTCTGAAACTTACAGGATATTTTTATATTACCATGACCTTTTATATATAAGAAAAGCTCAAGGTGTCTTTCATCTTACTTCAGTCGAAAATACGTTTTTTGAGAAAACAATTGCAGGATTTTCCATGGCAACAAAAATGTTGAACGTCCAAATCAATGCAGTTTAAAAAAGCTTCAGAGGCTCGGTGCAATCCCAGATGACGAATAGGGTCTTATCTAGCGAAACCATCTGTTATTAAAAAATAAATAAAATTAATATTCTTTTCAACCTACATTGCTCATCTTGCCAGATATGATATGATTGCGCATGCCAGATATTGCGCAATCATATCATAAAGATCATGCTAGACGTAGGCAGAAGTACCACCCCTGTGTTTACAAAGCACACATGCAAAGACTTATACAAAAAAACAAACAAAAAACAACAAAAAAGGTAAAACAATGATGGACAATATTAAAGTTGAAGATGGAGTGTTTTTTTGGTAAAGGACATTTGTATTAGTTCTCGCACGTTCACTTGGGGTGGTACTTCTGCCTACCTTTTGTGTGACCTTTTTGCCCGTGATTGCGCAATGTATGGCACGTCGCAGAGAAGCACAAGATGAGCAATTTGTGTTAAACAGTATATTATTTTTTTTTTTTTTTAAATGACCAATTGTTGTTTCGCTAGATAAGAACCTATTCATTGTCTGGGATCGCACAGAGCCTCTGAATCCCTTCAAAGCTCATTGAAACTGCATTGATTTAGACCTTCAACATTTTGGTTGCCATGGAAGTCTGTGATGTGGAGTAAATTTAAATTTCTAAACGTACATTTCTTTTCAACTGAAAGACAAATATCAGGAAATGTTCATTTTAAAGTGAACTAATCTTTTAAGAAATCACTATAGTAACCCAATAGGCCCTGTAATACCTATTCAGATAGTCTAGCCTTTGTTACATAATAGTATGCTTGCCATTAAATTCTATTGGAATCTGCGCTTCAGTTCTCGATTATTTAATTCTGCTTATAGAATAAGCACTAGTGTAGAATATATACTATTGAAATCGAAAACGACACTAGTCACTATCTGATTATTTACTGTTAATAATAATAATAATGAAAAAAAAGTATTATAACAAAAACATTTGCTAACTAGCCTGACAAGCCAGAACCACATCAAGATGTTGGGTCTGGGAACTCACCATTGACAGGGCTCAATCCGAGGGGCGGGATAAACGGTTGTCTTTCAAACTCCCTCTAAACGCTGATTGGCTAAAATTATTGCACTTGGCTCAAGTCTGTTTTGTAAAACGGTTTTGAAATAACACTTACCCCACCTTTAAAGACAGAAAAAAGTAAAAATGGCTTGCCATAGTTGACTGCAGAGAGCTAGTGAGTGAGAAAGAGAGCTCTGCACTCAGATAAGACTTTAATGACCTGGCATTAAATACAACATGACTGCAAACAAGAAATCTAAAACCCAAGTATGATTGTTTTGAACATTAAAGAACATCCCTCCTGTTCCTCGGTGTTGTATAATGGTGACAAATTTCTCACTGATGTCCATTATGAGAGACAGGTCTTTTCAAAGCATAGCTAGCTAGGCGGCGCAAGCAGGGCACAAACTCCACCGCGGGGCTCTTCACCCACTGCCGTGACAGCACATGTCAAAGAGGAGGCAGGGAGGAAAAGAAGAGCTACCACATTCGTTTATGCGATTATGTCAATCTTCGTTAAAAGTGCTGACAAGAAATCAGAATAGACGTCTTTTCACTTATATAAATCACTTTCTGGATGTGCATTTGAAAACGTGACCAAGTGAACATCGCTCTCTCTGTTCTTTCATTCCGTCCACCATGTACCGCTCCCTTTCTCTCTGTGTTAGTGGTGTGTGGTGGATATCAACAGTATCCCCTTACTGTGTTTTGCTTTCTTTTGAGTCCCATGTAAATTAATTTTTCATTTAAATAAATGACATTTACACGGTTTACAGGTTGATGGAACACACCTTACAGCTTGCATGATAAAAAAGCAACCAGATTTGAAATCACCTTTGCTCTGCCCCCAAAATGCACAAAACACAGCCAATCAGCAGTATGGGGCATTTTCACTCATGATTGTGGAGGAGAGAGAGTGAGCAGGAAGGAGAATTAGTACAAACTTTTAAATAGTATTATATTGGTTGCTTGTTGATATTTAAGGCGTGTTCCATCAACCTGTAAACAGCAAAGAATGTTAAAAATAACATATCACAATTTTCACTAAATTGAGCAAAACTATTTTCAACCTTGATAATAAGACATGTTTCTTGAGCAGCCTATGAGCACATTAGAAAGATTTCTAAAGGAAAACATCTTCTTAAGCCTCTCTTAACTGCTATGTGCTCAAACATCTGTAACCATACTTTGATCTGTTTAAAAATGAGCCTGGTACTCATTTACATTGCAATGCAAACCGGGTAAAACAAACAGTTTAAAAGTTAACTCGTCTTAGAGATAAAAAGATCATCAGAGGCCATCAGCGGGTTAATTCTACCAGTGTCTCAAAAGCACAGGTCACGTAACACAACTCATGAGCACACAAGCTTCATATGTGTACAGACAGCAGGTGAGAAATGAACACACCATTACGATCAAACAGCACGAGATAGTGCACATTAAAACAAAAAAAATCTGCCAAGAGCACAAGATTATTTGTCTTACATTTACTGATCTTTAGTGTTTGGGAAAAGATATAAACAGCATTTAAAAGGACACATGATGCCTCTAGCTGTAAGCCTGCGGCTCAGAACAGATGCGTCACTGTCTGAAGTGATAAACTGGACAGTGAATCTGCTAACAGAAGCCTTCATTAGAAGTTAATCAGTGTAGGAACACTAACAGACAAAAGAGCAAATTAACCACTCACAAAATAAAAATCAATGTTTTTCTTTAGCTTACTTCTGACTCACCCTCCACCATCTTCAGCTACTATGGATTCTCCATTAAGGTATTACAGATAATGGCGACCGATTAGTGGCTGCAAGGATGGTAAGCTGTCTTTCATTCTGCTCTTCTGATTTAAATATTTTTCTAGAAAATCTGTAATCCAGGTTGACCTCATCACAAGCCACCCTCATTTAAATGAAGCTGACATGAAAGAAACTTGATCTGAAATTTTCCATGTTTCTTAATTTCATTGAGAGGAGTGTGTGCAGTAGACTGGTGGTACGCCAGTATCTGAGAGGGGCAGAGAGGGTTTTACTGAACCCAGGGACAGAATATGCATTATAGATGACAGTGAATGTGGTTGGCAGTGGCCACTACAAACGCAGATCCTCATGAGCTCAGAGAGGAACACGTGAACCAACCCATTGTCAAATTGAATTTCAGTCAAGCAAGCAGCTCAGGTACTTCGAAGAAGACAAAGACGCACAGACACATAAACTCTGTGAATGTCTTCAGTGGAAGGCCCCAAAACAAGATGATGGTTCCTTGAGAAGCTGAAGTACATACCTGTAAGGTTGTTGCCTTTCTAGGGTTTAAAATGTGCTGTCCTCTGACATTGAAATAGGCCATTCACATGATTCGTGCAAATACCTGTCACCTTTTTCCATCCGTCTAGAGCAGGGGTCTTCAACCTTATTTCATTTGACAGCTACTAAAAAAAAAAAAAAAGAATAAAAAAAGGGAAAGAAAGTGGCAGAGAGCAACTCATGTTGTACAATATTTAAATATCATATATAATGCATCATAGCTCTTAAATGAACAACAATCCAAACTGATTTACACCTGAAAGAATACACATCACTCAAGAAAAATAACAGAATCAGAGAATAGTTCTTCATGGAACACAGTACTTTGCACTTTATACTGCAGTTGCTACACATAACTTGTTTATTAGTGCATCACAACTAGAGATGAAAACGTATAAAAAGGTCAAATTTAATATAGTGATCACTGTATTGTAAAAATGTGCACAAAATACTGATACTACACACTAAAATAATTTCCCCATGTTTTATGTTGAAAAAATTAATAATAATAATAATAATAATTAGCAGCACTTTGCACTTTTTAGTTGCATAAATATTATAATAACATGGGTGCTTACAATATGTTAAAATAAAAGTAATTTTTTAACAAAGGATACTATATAAAATCAAAATAATATATTTATTTGCTCCATGAACAATTCATAAACAAACAATTCAACATAGACTACCTTACAATCTGAAGTGTTAAGATTTTTGAATGCACATTAACTTATTTTTCATCTACAGTTTAAAATTACAATAAAAATGTGATCGCATTTTGGCATTGGTCTGAACAAAATGGCAGACAGGCTAAATAAAAATGTAAATCCACTATTTGATAGTAACTGACCTCTGTAAACAAGGTTGGTCCACCTAGATACATTTGCATTATTCATTCATACATTCTTTCATATAATTTTCCTCAACACTGCATGCTACTCCTGCGTGAGACTGATACTTTGCTTAGTGCTGTGTTTTTGATTATGTAATGCCAGGGTTTGTTTTATATCATGCTAATCAAATATGGGTTTAAGGATAATTATAATATGAAATGGTACTTGTTCCGAATTTTACTGTCTTTACAGCTTGTGCAGCAAATTAGGCGCACACATATTTCACAAACTCTCCCATTCCTCATGATTTTTTTTTCCTTTTCTTTGCTTGAACGCAGCCTTTACTCGTTCTGATGCAGTTTTCTAGCAAATACTGTCTACATTAGCTCACTCTGAATGAAAAGTACATCTTAGCAAGTTTTCTCCAACCAGGCGACAAGCTACTAGTAGCTCACAAGTGAAGTGTTGGAGACTCTTGGTCTGGAGTTAGCAGGTATGCAAGTTGTCAGTGAAAACTGTTTGAATATTTAACCCAAAAAGTTAAAAAAGCCATTTATAAACATGTCCTAATGAAAGTAAATTCTGATTTACAAGCTCTTTGATTCAGATTTCAACTGGATTCTGATTAATTTTCATTCATTTTTTGTTGTCTATTTTGCTTGCATTTAAAATACATTTTTAGCTATTGCTATACATTCAGTCAGTGTTGTCCGATTCTTGAGCAAATTACTCTTATGAACTGATTCTTTTTAGTTAAAGGGATGGTTCACCCAAAATGGAACATTTGATGTTCATCTCCTTACCCCCAGGGCACTTGACATTACAATATTTTTTTCTAATTTATCTGACTATCTGACATACAAGTCTTTTTGAATAATTTTATATAAAAAGGAGGGACTTTTGTTATTTATAGTTATTTGTTTGTGAATCAAACTTGACTGGTTGCTCTGTGTTTTTGATTAAAGTGATAGTTCACCCAAAAATAAAAATGTGATGTTTATCTGCTTACCCCCAGAGCATCCAAGATGTAGGTGTGTTTGTTTCAACTGATCGTTTCGTGTCTTAAGACATCAATGTGTCGCCACGAGCCACAGGGTTTAATATGGATTCGTATATGTGTGTTTTTTACTCTCATAGTGACAGTCATAGAAAACACCCCACTGACATGCATTATACAAGCAACGGAGTTAAAAATCTTCATTTGTTTTCTACTGAAGAAACAAACACACTTACATCTTGGATGCCCTGGGGGTAAGGAGATAAACATGTTCATTTTTGGGTGAACCATCCCTTTAACTAAAAAGAATCAGTTCATAAGAGTAATTTGCTCAAGAATCGGACAACACTGACTGAACACTTGGCTAGATGCAGCATACAGATTCATCAGACTGCTGAAAACACAGAGTAGAAGGTCCTGGGACTTCTACTACAAGAATCTATCAAAAACCCAGCCGTAGAAAAAAGCTGTAATTTACTGACCCTAGTGTCTATCTAAACCTGTATGACATTCTTCTGTGGAACATAAAATATATTTTGAAGCCCTGTCCCGGTGTTTTCCATGCAATTACAATTAAAGGCGACAACAAAAAAGGTCAAGCTTCCAAAATGACAAAAGTTCCCAAAAAAGTTGCCTGCAGCAACTTCAGTCTTCTGAAACCATACGATAGCTATGTGTGAGATTTTTGGGACTGGATTTTTTGTATGAACTATTCATTTAAGAAGCTAATTTGGTGTAATAAAACATGCATGTTGAAATCCATTAGAGTGGCTTCAAAACCAATCAAACACAATACAGTGCATACAGCATATCAGCTCTTTTTCTTCCCCTTTTACACAAAAGTAATTGGCTTGCAAAAAAACTGCAAAGTCCATTAGCGGCACAAATCCCAGCTAATTCCATTAGTAAAGCAAATATCATCCTATAACAGGGCCAACAACAAGAGACAAACAAGACCTGTGTGTGACTTTACAGCACTCCACTAGTAGAGCATGTTATAGGTCTATCTGTGTGTGCCTAAGCAAGCATTCATGTGTATATGAGCGTGTGAGATAGAATTAGACAGGAAGAAAAAGTACTGAGAGGTAGAGAAATATGAACACACACACACCAATAGTAACCCTCTACCAGGCACAGTTGGTGCTCCGATGACCTGAACAATCAGATGAGACATACTGTTATAGTCACACTCCTCACACTACCTGCGTTTCTGCTTTTCCTTGTGTCTTGCTCATCATTTTCTCACGTGAGCGAGCAAATGTTCTTCATCCTATTCCATCCTACACTCTCGCTGCCCTCCTTACCCCTTAATCACTCTATTAATACATTTCTATGAATAGCCACGGCTCACCCTCGCCACACATTTAGCACTTAATTAAGTGGGTGAGGACAGAGGGGTGTGTGTATTTAAGAGAGACAGAGTCTCTGCCATCATGTCGCTCCTGCATTGTACAGAGTGGTAACGTGGCTCTAATGCAACACACCCTTCACTGTTCTTTGAAGCAGTTCCTGTTCCACTGCTCTCATAGCTCACCTGTACAGCCTGGAGCCAAACATTGCAATGACTTCAGCTAGTATCTCACACAATACACCTGATGTCATATGTGGCAAGCAGCTATGTAATGTCAGAGGGAAATAAAAGATGAATAATTCAAACAATTTTTGCTGAAACCAACCTTTGCTCTACTTTCCCAGAATCAGTTCATGATCTATCTCAGAGCATGTTTGCTTGGATAAGAGTCCTTATTAGTAAACCCGCACCACTTAACACTCAACCTGTTATCTGACAGCAGCACTAATTTAATTCCGTACTCAACCCAACCCGTTTGACAGAACCGCACCCGCATTTAAGGTCCTGTTCTTCGCGATTCCCTCTTTCAAACTTTAGTTAGTGTGTAATGTTGCTGTTAGAGCATAAATAATACCTGTAAAATGATAACGCTCAAAGTTCAATGCCAAGCGAGATATTTTATTCAACAGAAGTTCCCTTTCAAAGCCTACAGCGAACGGACGGTTTGGACTACACCTCTGCACTTCCTGCTGTGATGACGTCACTAGAACAGTTTGTTGACTAACCCTCCGCCCACAAGAACACGCAAAATAGGGGGCGTGGTCTTGTTGCTCTCCCACGTGGAGAAGAGCGCGCATTCAGCGCTTGCATCTCCCCGTTAAGGTAAGAGGCGGGACCTTTCCAGGCAAAGTGCACTAAGCTGCTGTCCAATCACAACACGGGAAGCACTGGCCCAATCAGAACTCGTTACGTATTTCTGAAGGAGGGACTTCATAGAACAAGGAAATCATCAGGCCGTTTTTAGGACAGAGGAAACAGCGCTGTACAGATAAGTCAATTGTGTGAACAATACTGTTTTTTTACACGCGAAACATGAACGCATGTTATATTGCACACTGTAAACATAATCAAAGCTTCGAAAACACACGAAGAACAGGACCTTTAAATCTATTACAGCAGGTAGACACAAATTATTTATTTTCTCATGTAAACACAAGCAATCAAACCAACATCATGCATTCTGAGTTGATGCATTTAAGAAAAATGGACACGCAGCCCAACATGGTAACAATTAAAGGAAAAAGATGAGAATGCGCATCCGTTGTGTAAATATCGTGAACAATCTTCCCATACAGCCTATTTTTTTTAACATTAATTATTAACATTTGTTCAAATCACACCACAAGCTATACAGACATTTAGAGATATCCATAAATAAAATGACTGTATGACTTCATAAAGGTGGAATTCCTTGAAAGGGCACTTTTCCGGATGAGTGTATAAGCACATCCACCAGAGCGACAGCAAGAGCTCGCCCATCAACAAGCTTCGTTCGGGTTACAGAAGCCGTCAGCAGCGCTGTTATTTTGTTTTTAGACCACAAAAATCAACAATGTCACTAAAGAAGTGTGTTTTTGGTTATGAGGGAAACCTTGTTCAGCTTCCCAAATAATCCAGCGTTAAGGAAACAGTGGATGCAGTTTGTTTTTCCGGAGCAGCAATAGAGTTCTGCAAGTGTGTTTGTTTGGCTGTCTGTGTTTGTCTGTGCAGTGTGAATTGGCCTTTAGAGGTACAACAAATTTAGGCAACTGTGATGGAAATAATGACATAAAATAATATGTATTAAAAATATATATAAAAACTACTAACATCAATAATAATAATTTTCCAGGCAAATGTAAAATATGGAATTTTATTTACATTTGCCCTCTAAGTGTACATTTGCATCTTCTCTTATACAAACATATTTCCTTGAAACATGAACAGGGTTTTCCTTGACTGCAAAATAGATATATTAAAGGGCACAGCAGATGTAATTGGCATAAAAATGCTTTTAAATGTTAAATCACTCGTCACTGTGAAAGGATCTGTGCTACACACTCAAACAGTGCGTTTCAATAACTGTGTGGGCTCAAGTAGAGAACATTTCAAAGAACATGCTGCTTCTCAGTGAGCAACAAAAGGTGGAATAAAATAGAGCAACATCAAGTTGTTTCAAAAATACAGCATAATGGTAATGTACAATTTACAATTATAACAGAAATATTACAATTTAAAATATGAACTAATAATTAACTAATAATAATAATTTACTAAAATATTAAGTAATATATTCCTGTGAAGGCAAAGCAGAATTTTAAGAAATATGCTATGCTGATTTGGAGCTCATGAAACAATTCTTATAATAATCAATGTTGAAAAAAGTCGTGCTGCTTAATATTTATGTTGAAACCATGAAACACTTCTTTCAATATTCAAAAGAATAGTATTTATGACGGTGATACATTTATGTAAAATTTTTGTTATCAGACACATTGGTTCAGAGCAACGATAGCCTAGTCTTAGATGTATAAACTGCATCATATTCTAGTATAAATGTAAATAAGCAAGACACAGAAAACCACACAGCTCCATTTTTACTACATAGAAATCCAATTGCAGTTTCAACTCGCCAAAATAATGCACATATTTTGTTCTTTCTTGTCAGTGGTAGAGAACAGTTTCCCTGTCCATAATACTGTACATATATGTTTTTTGTAAAGCACTTTGTAAACAAGGTCCTACGTAAATAGTTTCTTGAAAAGCTTCAGCCAGGTTTGGAAGAGATTCATTACATAATGAAAAGAGCTTTAAATATTCTAAGACTTTCTAAATTTAGTTATGATATGCAGAAATTATGCAAAACACCATATAACAAGACTTACATCTGAAACAAGTCTTGTCATTGTGTACAAAAAGGAATGAAGGGGGAGAGACGGGGAATAATAGCCACTAGATGATTAGCACGTCATGAAGGTTTTGATCTCCGTTTGGTGCCTGTATGATCTACGAAGTATTTTTGGCAAAGCTTAAAGCAAATCCACAATTAATCCGCATTTTCAAAGAATTTCAGGAAGAGTAGCATGGTGGGGGGGGGGGGACGGGACTCACTTGATTAAGCACTTAAGGAAGGGCAGAAAAAACAGCTGACAAGGCAGGAAGGGACAAGTATAGAATAAAAAAAGCTACAAAGGTGTAGGGGGAAATGGGCAAGTGACAATGGCTAACG
This sequence comes from Pseudorasbora parva, assembly GCF_024679245.1. NCBI lineage: Eukaryota > Metazoa > Chordata > Actinopteri > Cypriniformes > Gobionidae > Pseudorasbora > Pseudorasbora parva. The sequence goes on from NC_090174.1 coordinate 33,177,828, forward strand.
GCTAAAGAGAGGAGAGAGGGGAAATAAATGAAGGAATGTATTTACAGATAATATTGTTATCTGAATCCATGATCATGCTTTACTCTAAGAGCCTTAAACAGTCTTTAAACTGTTAAGGAGAAAATGGATAAATAAAAGCAACAACCAACCACCCCACACTGGCATAACAAAGTGTAGAAGTTACTTGAGATTGTGTTAAAGGCCCAGATATATGTAGCGTTCTTTCTTGTTCTTCTTTTAGGGGTAAAACACTTAGTTTTTTTCAAAAAAACTTCAAAAAATGAGACCAGTGATATACTGTTAGTGAACATTAGTGAAACGATGTCCACACTGCTGAGTAACGGTTAGATGAATATGTAAATATGTACTGCTTGCTCTCCTCTCAATAACGAAAGGAGTATATATAGCAGCTTGTGTTTATGTTTTCACTCGCAGACATCAGACTTCGACCGACTGAACAGGAGAAATGAAGCAGAAAAGATTTAGACGTGAAAGAGGCAGAGCCTGCGTGCACACCTTCCCGTTACGCATTCGGCATGGACCAATGCTAGTACAAAGGTGTGTGACAGCCGGAGTGAACTTTTCCTGGAAAGGTCGTTTTGGCAAGCGGTTTAAAACCCCCAAACAAACTTCATTTTGACCTGATTTTGTTCAAAATCACATCACAGCAGTTTGTTTTTCCGATTTCACTTGAAGTATATCGGGGCCTTAACAGACTCTCCAAAGAAGCTGTTGCTATAGCAACCTCAACAAGTATGCGACAGATGGTTGAGGGTCCTAAACAGCTTAAAGACAAGATGGGTGTGCTAGAGAGTTTACAAGTGACAGAAATCAGCAATATAGAACAGAAGACAAGCACATCATCACACTAAAGCCGGGTACACACTGCGCGATTAATAATAGTCCTTTAAGATTGTTTCTTGTCAGACTGCACAAATATGATCCCCTCTGTAAGCCATGTCACACTGTAAGATCTAAGTTGTCATTAATGTCAGACTGTACGATAGTAGACGCACGCAAGAAAGACTTGAAGGTCCTGTTCTTCGCGATTCCATCTTTCAAACTTTAGTTAGTGTGAAATGTTGCTGTTAGAGCATAAATAATACCTGTAAAATGTCAAGTTCAATGCCAAGCGAGATATTTTATTTAACAGAAGTTCCCTTTCTAAGCCTACAGCGAACAGCCGCTTTGGACTACACCCCTGCACTTCCTGGCAGGAATGACGTCACTAGAACAGTTTGTTGACTAACCCTCCGCCCACAAGAACACGCAAAATAGGGGGCGTGGTCTTGTTGCTCTCCCACGTGGAGAAGAGCGCGCATTCAGCGCTTGCATCTCCCCGTTAAGGTAAGAGGCGGGACCTTTCCAGGCAAAGTGCACTAAGCTGCTGTCCAATCACAACACGGGAAGTGCTGGCCCAATCAGAAGTCGTTACGTATTTCTGAAGGAGGGACTTCATAGAACAAGGAAATCATCAGGCCGTTTTTTTTAAGACTGGGAAAACAGTGCTGTACAGATAAGTCAATTATGTGAAAAATACTTCGTTTTTTACACACGAAACATGAACTCATGTTATATTGCACACTGTAAACATAATCAAAGCTTCGAAAACACATGAAAAACGGGACCTTTAAGACCTTGGATTATGATCGATAAGTGTCCTCATCCACTGAAAAGAAGCATAATCCACTAAATTGACAAAGTGTCCATTCACATCTTCTTGTTTCATCAAAAACCTAAAAAAATATTGCTAAATATTTTGTTTAAACAACACTACTGTTCAAAAAGTTTGGGGTCGTACTATGTTTCAAATGTTTTTGTTGAAATAAGTTTATTATGTTGTTCACCAGGGCTACATTTATTTGATCCAAAATAAAGTTGGAAAAGTAATATATATTTTTTTTTGTTTTTATTACAAACAAATAAAACTTTTCAATTTTAATTAATTATTAGTTTAATTCATTCATTTAAATGATTTGAAATTTGTTTATTTGAAAAACAAAACAATGTTTGAACTTTCAATTCATCAAAGAATCCTAAAAATGTTTTCAACATTGATAATAATCATCATAATCAATCATCATATTAGAATGATTTCTTCAGGAACATGTGACTGAAGACTGGAGTAGCGATACTGAAAATTCAACTTTGCATCACACAAATAAATTACATTTTAGATTTTATTCTAATAGAAAACAGTTGTTTTACATTTTAATAATATTACTTAAAAATAAAATGAATAAAGAATAAATGCAGCCTTGGTGGGCCTAAGACACTTCTTACATTACATTAACATTAAAAATTCCCGATCAAACTTTTGAATGGCAGTGGGTGCTTAATTGTAGCTTAAGTGACCAACTACTTTTCTGGCCACAGTACATGTCTTAAAAAGAGCCATAAGAGAGAGTTTCTTGGCTACAGGTCCCGTAAATGATTCCTCCAACAGAACACAGAAATAACCCTGTCAATACTGTCCTACACACCAGCTGACTGAATCTTAGTCTGATGATCTCAAGGGTCTGAGTCATCACAAATCTACATGCCCACACGCTCGGCCCTTAACTGCCAACTTGGCATCTGAAGACACAAAACGAGACCAGTGCGTGTAACATTTCAGCAGGCGGAAGGTCGGCTCAGATCGATGGAATTCACAGTTGCCTTTGTTTTTCTGTTAAACAATATAGAAGAATCCATCAGCCAACATGCTGCGCTCACTTCAGGAGCTGGGCTGTTTAATTGAGTGTTTAGTGTTTATAGCGATCTGAACTCATGGTGTAATTCTGCTGTGATTTACACATCACAGACTGCAAATCAGGCATGACTGTAGAGAACACGAATCTCAGTCATCTGCCTGACATGACATATCAGCTGTGCGAGCGAGAACTAGTCAGCGGGTTAGTAGGACAGCACATTTAGTTAGCGAGAGAGTGTATAAAATGTAATTCATGTATATTTGGAGTGGGGAAAAAAACACCAAACACTGTTTGCTATGTGCTTGTAATAGGATCGATCTCATGTCCTGAAGTGTCTATTTTGAAAATACCTTGAAAACCTTGAAAAAAACAAAAAACATTGCTCTTTATAAAATGTTAAAAAATGTAATTAAATTAAAATATCAGGCATCTGTATTGACTTCAATTGATTCTATATGATGCCTCACTCATAGTGAACTGAAACTGACAACAGATCTGGGATACAAAGAAAAAAACTTGAACCACTACAACATCCCTAAATAAAACTGACTGAAGAGCACAGTTAAAGTGATGAATCAGCTAGCAATTTTAATACTGGTATATGGTCAACAACAGAGAACCTAATCTATATTATAGGACCTGAATGAATGTTTGAACACCTTGAGATGACTGTGTAACACACACAGCAGGAGGGATGTCAGTTTTTTAGCAAGATTACACACTTGTTTGTGTGTTTGAGAGAGAACTGAGACACTTCAGAACATGTATAACGTGTTCATGACAGAAACAGATGCAAAGCAAACCACAAGGACAGTGTCCAGGCAGGAGAAAAAGTCAACGAGAACTCATGTCTCTGTACAAGGGCAACGTAATAGAGAATGTGAAGTATGAGTATGTGTGTGTAGAAGAAAGAAATGACATACATTGCACAGTACCTGTCGTGTAGTCCGATGGACATGGTGTCTCCTCTATGCACAGGGTGGTCCATGCCCAGGCACAAAATCCCAGAACACCTTTGAAACATCAGCAAAAAAATGACATCATGAGTTAAATAATCAAGATATTGGCAAAATCTAGCTTAATAGACATATTTTCAGTGGCTTAAAATAGTGCTGATTTGAAAAGCACATTCCATTAATAAGATTTAATTAATCATAAAAACTACTGAAATATTATGCAATATTTTAAAAAAAAGTAGATACTGTGTAATATTTTTACAGTATTGATGCGTTTAATGAAATCGTGTTATTAAATTACAAAATTAATGTAATTGTTGTATTACTAAGGTAAAATGTGTAATTCAATTAGTTACTAATTAAATCATATTAAAAGGAAATTGCTTTGCATTGATTAAGTAATCCAAACCACATTTATAATGCGTAACTTATAACGTAAGCAATAACATTTCCAAAGTAACTTTCCTAACACTGAGTGTATGTGAGACTCAACACATTCTTTCTGTTTTGTGACTGTGTGGAATTTCTTTGAATTTAATTCTACTTCCTGTCATTCCAATTCAAATTGAACTTCCTGTGGGGCGGAGTCAATTCAATTCAAATTCCAATTCATGAATTGAATGGAGGCCAATTCTGAAATTCTGAATTTTGCACAAACCTGTAAAGACATGTTGGCCAATCAGAAGCCTGGAATTTTTTTTTATTGCCGGTTCCGGTACTGACGCAACATGACAAAATCTCCAGTGTACACACAACACCACTGCAGCCGGAGTTTGTTTGTAAATGTTGACCCTCACAGGAGTTTCCAAAAAAGTTTGGTTTCAGTGACCAGATACTGCGTTTGCGTGTGGATGAACGGCCAAACCGCAAAGAAAAAGCTAAGGTTTTGAAAATACCTGTGTTTGTGTGGACAAGGCCTCAAACCTGTTCTGGGACACGCCAGGTGTTGTTATTAAACAGTAACTAAGAAATAAACATTACTTAGAATAATTAATTCTTTATAAGTATTTTTCATTGTCAGTTTGGTAATAATGAATTAACTTGTTAACTAATTAAGTCGTATGTCTTTTGGACAAATAATCCCAAAAATTTGAATCATTAGGGCATGTTGTAGTTCAGATTAAAACAATGTTTAAATTTGAAAATAAATAGCCTATTAAGTCTTTACGTATTAAGTATTTGTTGCTGTGATGAACAACATCGAGATTACAAAAACAAATGGCTGTTTAAAAAAAATTCACTAGCAGTAGCTTTTGTTTTGCGGGGTTTCCGGGGTAACCGCTGCAATCTGCAGTTCATCAGCGCCCTCTGCTGTACATGAGTCACTTCATTCAGCTCGTCTCCTTCACTCGTTCATGTGCCTCTAGTTTACATCTGTGCGCGTCCCTTTGACGCAGAATACAGCGGTGTTGAGCATTTATACGGTTGATGGGCAAAGTATTCTTGAGTGCATTATAACATTTTTTAATAATTGTTAATAAATTATTATTTACGATATTTTGAAATGCCCACGATAACAATATCGCGCATACTCATTATCGTGATATCGCATTACCGAACACCGGCACATGCCTAGAGCTGATAAATTGAACCAGGTTCGTTAGATGAAGGAGACATCCAAAATGTACAGTGGTGAGTGGTCCCTAGCACAGGTATGAGTGTAAGCTTACACATCAACATTGTAATAAAAATTAAACCGACAGCATTGTCAAAACGATCCCAATTCACAGATTAAAAATGCCGTATTATGCTGGCATGCCAGTTGCTACTTTGTAAAGAAACACTATGCGCCCGCCTATAGACTGAACAAGCATGCTCATGACATCACCGGTTTCACAAATTCATGTTTTTTCTCCATGTTTACATGGAGAAGATAACGGTATTGTTTTCAAAAAGTTGCATTTTTGAAAACAGTTTTCGAAAGCTTACGTTTCAGGCCCCAAAACGCTGTTGTTGTCTAACTGAATGGCCAAAGGCATAACAATTTTACCGTTTTAAGTTAAAAACAGTGTTAATGGCTCGTGAAAAGCACTAGCTTAACCCTTTAAACCCAATGCGAACTCCTGGTGATTCTGAACTCTACATTGCATGTAGCCAATTTGATTAACTCATAAGAGTTATTTGCTGACAAATAAAAAAAAAATCATAATTTAGAAACAGATAGACACAATAATAGTGATCATACAGCTCAGAAATCATGCATCATGTAATTTCTCATGGAGTAGAATACACAAGCATAATTGTTTTGGGCTTTGACTAAACTTGAGCGAGTTTAGTGAAAGTGTTTTAGTAATTTATAACTTTATAAACTATAATGACTGGCTTCCGGTAATGGAAAATTACAAGGAGACCGCACAAAATAAAGCCGCTCATAACAGCCTCAACCCTCTACAATGCGAGTAAATCACTCACATTTGCAAGTAAATCTTATCTATCTGGGCTGCTGAATAATATCTATCATTAGCAATTGGATAATAAATGCTTAGATTTTAGTCGCCAGTGTGTGAGTAGAGGCTAAGAATAAGTTTAGCATAGATATATTTGCACTCGCTGAACACTCAAAACAGTTTTGCTCTCTGTCAAGCAATATTTACATTTCAGTTCAGCTCAACGGATGCGCAGCGTACCTGTATTTGACATACCATAAACGCTAGTGTGAAGGCACACAACTCGCCGTCGCTTTGCTGAGACACTAACACACAAAGAGAGCGCCTTAAATACCACACAGAATGGACTCGCTACATGTAAATCATTCTTATTATAATTATCATTAATATTTTTTAATACACAGAAGAAATACTTGCACGTAGCCTATCTGGTGTATAAATATTTTAGATATAAATATAAAACAAATTTCTTAAATATATTCATGATGCATGTGTGCGTATTTTCATACACAGTAAACATATGTAAACACAAACTTTTATTTTGGATGTGGTTATTCATGATGATTAATCGATTTGACAACAATAATATAAATGAAACAGTATATCAGTCTGCCGACAACATCTGTATTTCAAACTCCTCCATAATTGCAGTCGTTTTTGGCATATACCTACAAATGCAATGTGTCTCTGCCATAGAAACCAATGCAGATATTCTGGAAAATGAAAGAGCAGCATGGACACACAATCAGATCTGAACAGTTGCGATACACAATGTAGACAGTCAGTAATTTTAGATCAGATTCATATTGGTTGAACAAATAATCACATTTTGACTGACAGCATATTGGCCATTTTCATATGGCAAGAACTATTATGACTTGCCCATTTTGTTTCACTTAAAGGGGTGATGAATTGAGAAATTAACTTTCCCTTGAGCTTTTGATATATAAAAGGTCATGGTTATATAAAAATATCCTGTAAGTTTCAGAGCTGAAAACTTCCTTGTTAGTCATAGAAAATATTTTATAGACACCAGGCCCAGAAAACAATCGTATGGTCCATCATAACGTAATCGTGTGACGAAAAACCGCCTCTACAGAATAATAAGCACGTGTAATTCATTAGCCCCGCCAACCGACTCTGTTCAGATCACGCTAGCCAACAGCAATAAACATGCCGAAGAAAATAGATACTTCATTTATTTTTAATGAAGTTCCATTTCACAAGGTGAAGACATTGTACGTGTGTTCGCTTCATTTTCCTGCGGAATCATTTGTAAACAAGTCTCAGGTCGAGCTAGATTTGCAGACATATTGAGATTAAAACACGATGTTGTGCCTTCTATATTGGAGCCGACAAAAATGGTGCAACACACTGATGTGAGTAAAACATATTTTTTATATAGGCACAATATGTAATGTTTCAGCATTAAAAATATAAAAGATCACTATATCTATGTTATATATTTTTTAAAGTTGTGTGTTTACATTATCCCGACAGTTCCAATTAACTTCTAAATCCAGAGAAATTAATATTTTAATTCGAAGACACGGACCGTGTCTTTATTTCCGTTATGTCGCCCGTCTTTCACGTCATATCCACGTTTGCGTCTTGCTTCCTGCGGAACTCGGCGGAACCGCCAAACTCAAAGAGGAACACTGACAGTATAAGGGGAACACCCGTATAAAAAAGTCTGTATGATAATGGGTCATGACTACTCTTTGCCTGTACGTTTTGCCAGCTCAACAAAGCGCAAACGTACGGGTGAAAAAAATGACCCGAGAAGATTTTGGGACAGTAGAAGAAGCAAGAGACGTGTAAACCTTGGAGAAGCCTTTGAAAGATGGCGAAATCTTCGTGACAAGCTCGGACTGCAGAGAGATATGCTGATCTCGCTTGCGTTTTAATAAACAGGTAATTTAAGTAACCATTCAGCTAACATAATAATCATATAATCATAACATGCTGTATGTTTGCATATTGCATAGCGATCTTGACCACATTGAGACGTGTTTAGCTGAATACGTATACATTTTGTATTGCATCGGCTTTTCAAACAGGCGGATTCTGTGTTTTTGGAGACTGAAACTGAGACTTTTTTCAAAAGTATATTTCTATCCGTATATTTGGTGACACGATGATGTCATGTGTAAAACGCAGATGGACGAGCTATTACTGGTTTTATATGTAGCTGGAGAAAGTAACGTTAGCTTCATAAGGTAATATGCCACTATCTTTGTCAATTAATATAAGGTGACCGTCACTTTTATCATATGTTAATACTAGCTACATATAATATCGATTTAATAATGATCTACTTATTCATATATCTCTGAGTTCCAAAATAAATGTTTATTAGAATGATTGATGAACGTGGGGAGCGACACAGCGCGTGTTCCAATGAACCACGTAACGTTATTGCTGGTGCTGGTTCTCTCATTTACTGTTTTATGTTGGTAATGATAAACTAAATTGAAATGTATTTCCTTATTGAACAGTTGGTATACAGAATGTTCGACAATCGCGGATGCCATGTCAACATATCTATAATTTGAGTAACTCAAATTATGATGCACGGTTAATATGTCAACATAGCCTAACAAATTATAGGTATGTTGGCATAGCGACCGCCCGCACAACATTCTGACTCACACATTAGCTAACGTTACTCATAAGTTTGTTAAGTAACGGTAGCTCGCTGCTATTTCATTAGATTGACATTATATAAAGTGAAAAGCCGTAACTAAACTTAACAATAATAGAGATGTAATATAACAATTACCTTGTCAGTGAACATGTTTTCTGCTGGAGATGCCAGATTCGCTGGTTGACAGTGACAATGACAACAACTCCCATGTGCCCACGCACTTTCCCGACGTCATCAAAGTACGTCTGTTGTTATTATTTTGAATGAGTGACCCCTAGTGGCCAAAAGTTGCATACTGCACGTTTAATAGTAGGGGTGTGCCAAAAAAAAAAAAAAAAAAAAAAAAAAAAAAAAAAAAAAATCGATTCACAGAAGAATCTAGATTCTCATTTGCAACGATTCAGAATCGATCTGATGTCCAAGAATCGATTTAATAATTTAAAATTGTGCGGGCGGGTAGTAGCGCGGATGAAAAAATATGTGCAATATTTCTGTGGCGAGGTGGACGAGCAAGAGAGCGAGAGAGACCGGGGCGCGTGCTTGTGAATGAGCGTCACCTGCGAGTCCTCTGAGGGAGCTCGGATCCGGCATATCATGGGACGAGAGATCACCACACCTGGATTTGACGTTGAGTTGTGTTTACGTTTTAATATGTGTCTTTATGAGTCTTTTAAATGTCCGCCGGTTCCCGCCTCCTTCTTCCCCCTCGAACATACTGTATTACAATTTCTATGTCCAAATTACCATTACACAAACACACAACAATATGCCATTTGACCATCACGTCACCACCACTGCGACAGTGCAACTTTTGTTGATGCCTCTCTTAGCCCAGATGGAGCGGGCGTTGCAGGAGAAAAAGTCGCTCCAGTGAAAGTTGGAAAGTTGCCTAATTATTTATGAAGGATGGCCAATGTGTCAAAAAGACAGAAGCCCTCTGATACAGGAATATAAAGGAATAAGGGGATAAAGACAGAGGTAAAGTGATGAAATTAATGAACAGTTTATCTAAATGCATTATCTAAATATGAATGTTTGCTAAATAATTCCAGTTATTTTTATCTTAAACTTTATGTTAGCAACTGTTTTGGAAGATCAGAATCAGTAAAAAATCATGTCAATTGTTTATAAACATATAATTTTTTTTAAATAGCCTAATGTTTTTACTCAGTTCTGCAATTGTAAGGGGATACGGCATTTGTAAAAATTTATTTTCTGAAATTAGTAATGATATTTATATACAGGTTTATCTAAAATAGCTAAAAAAATAAAATAAAATGCACACTATAAATATAAAAATTTAGGTGAAAACATGAGCATGCATAGTTTAGTGGAGGATATACGTATACACACATTTTTGTATGTGTGTGTGTGTGTGTGTGTGTGTGTGTGTGTGTGTGCCTCCTTGTTTATATTACATTGTGGGGACCAAATGTCCCCATAAGGATAGTAATAGCTGATAGGAGTCACTTTTCATTGAAAAGTGAGCCGGTGCCCACTTTTCAAAAGGCTTATAAATCATACAGGATGAGTTTTTTTGAGAAAGTAAAAATGCAGAATGTTTCCTGTGATGGGTAGGTTTAGGGGCAGTGTGTGTGCGTGTGTGTGATGGGTAGGCTTAGGTGCTGTGTAGGGGGATAGAAAATAATTTTTTGTACAGTATAAAAACCATTACGTCTATGGAGAGTCCCCACAAAAAATTTATCACGGGCACGGGTCGGGTAACGGGCCAAATAGTAACGGGTCTGGGCGGGTGTGGATTTAATTTTGATATTTTTCAAAATCTAATCGTTTTGAATCGAAAATCTTTTTGAATCGAAAATCGATTATGAATCGAATCGTGGCCTCAAAAATCGGAATCGAATTGAGTCGTGAGGGGGTAAAAGATTCCCACCCCTATTTAATAGTAGTCCCTGGGCTATGTGTTTTCCAGACGGGCTACTAAAACTTAAGTCCGTCAGCAGGCCGGTGTATCTCAAATAATATTCCCTTCTTGAAATGGGCACATGCATGCATGTGCGTGTGTGTAGTATGCGCTTATATCCACCAGTCGTAATACAAAAAAATATTCCAATCAATCATGGGTGGATGAGAGATAAATCATTGTGCTTGCTTGATAAAGACGTTTATGAGACCTGTGGTCGAGAGAATCATTGCAGTTGCCACTAACCAGGAACACGTCCTCTGAGTTGTCTGAACTTACTCCCAAATGCGTTTTTGTAACCAGCATACCTTGAGGAAGCCAGGTATGGGTTAATCAACCGAGAGTTCAAGTTATATGCGATGGTAAGTTAACCTTGCTTTCTGCAAGGTTAACTTACACCCCTGAACAGGGGAGCTGAAGCTCATTAAATATACAAATCATATCCAATCCTAGCTGTAGGCATTTACTTCTAAGTCTCCAGTGGCACGCCCATCAAAACCCAGGGTTCAGAAGAGAGCCTCAAAACCAGTGTAGAAAATAGCCTACTACTTATTAGTTATGATGCTTTTGAATGTAAAAACCTCACAAACATCATTAGTTGACCTCAAACAACAGTATAAAAACTAAAAACAGTTCGTTCATCTTCAGAACACAAATTAAGATATTTTTGTTGAAAGCTGATGGCTGAGAAAGGCTTCAGATAGGCCTCCATTGGCACTCTCACTACAGAGACTACAGTGACTACATCTCACTACAGTGGCTGTACAATAATTTTACAAAGCGACAAGAATATTTTTTTGCGCAAAAAAACAAAAAAAACCCCAAACAAATAATGACTTTATCCGCCAAGTTGTTGTCTTCTGTGTAGGTCTCTGACGTGAACTCACGCGATAGCGGCGCTCTTCCTCTTCTGGGTCATGTATAGGGCTGCAGCTATCGATTCTTTTTGTAATCGATTAATCTACCACTTAATCGATCGATTAATCGATTAATCGGATAATAATTACTTTTTCTTTATTAAAGAGCAATAAGAGACAATAAGACGGGTATCTTAAAATTAACATCTAATTTGTCTTCTTTTTAGAAAAATTAAGTTTTATTGCTGAAATTGCATACATTAATAACTGTGAAACTAAACAATTTTAATGCATACAATTGCCATATTATATTAAATAAAAATCTATTTCAAATTACTTTAAAAAGGTAAACATAGTTCAATCTAAAACTAAACCTACAACCAATAAATCTAAATTGTAGTAATATAAATAACAATAATGCCAATATAAATAATATAAATATTCTATAAATTCTATATAATATAAATATTCTAATATTCTATAAATATTCTATAAATAATATAAATAACTAAACATTGTATTTATGTTGTGCAACTTAACTTTCATGTTTCAGCTTCAGCTCAGGCATGACATAAGCATTTACTGTCTTATTTACTCCTTTACTGAAGCAAAATGTATTGGACAGGTTAACTTGGAAAAAGAGATGTGCGGATCAGCTCTATCGTCACCGAATCAGCTGTTAGAAGCAAACCATCCACCCGCACCCGATCGTCACATATTAGCTACACTGAAGTAGGTTGCTAAACAAAACAAAAAAAATTATTTTGGCAAAATTACATTTACATAAACCAGGGTCGACGACAACCTATACATCACACGGAGGAATAACCGCTAGAACGTGATCAAACGCGAGATATGTTTAATTCAGATAAAGTACATCACACATGCTGATCTTTTGAGCTAATCATTCATCATTGTAACACAGCTTGCTTTAAGTTAGTAGCTATAAATATGATTAAAGTGTGATATTTAAATATCACAAATCAATGAAAGCACGCAGCTCTGAGCTCTGAAAGCACGAGCGCTGCTAATCACACACACACACACACGCACACGCACACGCGCGCGTTACAGCTTGTTCTGATGTTGTTGCGCCTAGTATTGAGAAAATCTAATGGTGCATTTCGAAGATATTATCAAGTAGGATATATAAAGTCTCATTAAAGATTTCACACACATCACAATGACGGTGATCCATGTGCAAAGCTGCAAACTCCATCGCGTTCATGTGTTTGGAGTTGCTCGTATCTCCTCAGCTGACGCGTGAACTGCCGCAAATGAAACTTAAATGTTCAGCGTCGCATCCTGAAGCTCAACACACAGTTTTCTTCATTTAAAAACAGCGATATTAAATGATATTACCAGTGCTGATGCCCGGCCGCTCTCTCTCTCTCTCGCATTGCGGTCTTTGATCTCGACATGAGCTGAAAACGAAAGTTAAAGAACGACGCGCATTCATTGTGTTTTAGCGTGATATGAGAGTTCCGCGTCTTTATTAAAATCAACATATTAACGATTTCTCTCATCCACCTGCAATGTTTGGGATGTTTATGCACCTGAACCGCGGATATAACCGCAATCCGCTCATACTCCGAGTCCTTACACAAAAAATGTCTCTCTCCAATATCTGTGTGTAGTTAAATGGACTAAGCGAAGCGTCGAGGCAGATGATTTTGCCTCGAGGATTTTTTTGATTCGATTAACTCGAGTTACTCGATGAATCGTTGCAGCCCTAGTCATGTATCTGAACGGCGGATCTGCGTATATTCTTCAGCATGCATCGGGTTCACATCAATAACTTGGTGGATAAAGTCGTTATTTTGATTTTTTGTGCGCATACACAGTAACTATTTCTGTCGCATTGTAAAATTATTGTACAGCCACTATAGTGAGATGGACTTTGTATCAATGTGTTTAGTGCCTTTATGGGTCTTGTAAGTGGGAATGCACTGAATGCCAATGGAGGCCTAACTGAAGCCTTTCTCAGCCATCAGCTTTCAACAAAAATATCTTCATTTGTGTTCCGAAGATGAACGAAGGTCTTACTGGTGTTCAACAACATAAGGGTAAGTAATTAATTAAATAATTTTCATTTTTGGGTAAACTAACCCTTTAATGCTGCTCCGATTGATTGGCAATCGATCTCTATCTGCAGATAATCGCTTTGGAAAAATTGGAAGATTGATCGGTGGTCTCTTAAAGAGCCGATCTCATGCTGACGACACAAAGGCGCGCGCCTTTAGGGCATGACATTCAGGCACCTTCTCATTCTCTTTCCGGCGCTGGTAAAATAATTATAATGCAGAAGGTGAGGTACAATTCATATTCCTGTATTAAACATAGACGTGCCGATTTTCGATAATGCGATTTATCACGATAATGAATATGCACAATATTGTTATCATGGGCACATTAAAATATCATAAATAATAATTTATTAACAATTTATATATTTTTTTATAATGCACTCAAGAATACTTTGCCCATCAACCGTATAAATGCTCAATGCCGCTGTATTCTGCGTCAAAGGGACACGCGCTCAGCAGGTGTAAATGAGAAGCACATGAACGAGTGTGGGAGACGCGCTGCTGAAGCACCGCTCAATGACCGCAGAGGGCGCTGATGAACTGCAGTCTTTATTAAAATCAACATATTAACGATTTCTCTCATCCACCTGCAATGTTTGGGATGTTTATGCACCTGAACCGCGGATATAACCGCAATCCGCTCATACTCCGAGTCCTTACACAAAAAATGTCTCTCTCCAATATCTGTGTGTAGTTAAATGGACTAAGCGAAGCGTCGAGGCAGATGATTTTGCCTCGAGGATTTTTTTGATTCGATTAACTCGAGTTACTCGATGAATCGTTGCAGCCCTAGTCATGTATCTGAACGGCGGATCTGCGTATATTCTTCAGCATGCATCGGGTTCACATCAATAACTTGGTGGATAAAGTCGTTATTTTGATTTTTTGTGCGCATACACAGTAACTATTTCTGTCGCATTGTAAAATTATTGTACAGCCACTATAGTGAGATGGACTTTGTATCAATGTGTTTAGTGCCTTTATGGGTCTTGTAAGTGGGAATGCACTGAATGCCAATGGAGGCCTAACTGAAGCCTTTCTCAGCCATCAGCTTTCAACAAAAATATCTTCATTTGTGTTCCGAAGATGAACGAAGGTCTTACTGGTGTTCAACAACATGAGGGTAAGTAATTAATTAAATAATTTTCATTTTTGGGTAAACTAACCCTTTAATGCTGCTCCGATTGATTGGCAATCGATCTCTATCTGCAGATAATCGCTTTGGAAAAATTGGAAGATTGATCGGTGGTCTCTTAAAGAGCCGATCTCATGCTGACGACACAAAGGCGCGCGCCTTTAGGGCATGACATTCAGGCACCTTCTCATTCTCTTTCCGGCGCTGGTAAAATAATTATAATGCAGAAGGTGAGGTACAATTCATATTCCTGTATTAAACATAGACGTGCCGATTTTCGATAATGCGATTTATCACGATAATGAATATGCACAATATTGTTATCATGGGCACATTAAAATATCATAAATAATAATTTATTAACAATTTATATATTTTTTTATAATGCACTCAAGAATACTTTGCCCATCAACCGTATAAATGCTCAATGCCGCTGTATTCTGCGTCAAAGGGACACGCGCTCAGCAGGTGTAAATGAGAAGCACATGAACGAGTGTGGGAGACGCGCTGCTGAAGCACCGCTCAATGACCGCAGAGGGCGCTGATGAACTGCAGTCTTTATTAAAATCAACATATTAACGATTTCTCTCATCCACCTGCAATGTTTGGGATGTTTATGCACCTGAACCGCGGATATAACCGCAATCCGCTCATACTCCGAGTCCTTACACAAAAAATGTCTCTCTCCAATATCTGTGTGTAGTTAAATGGACTAAGCGAAGCGTCGAGGCAGATGATTTTGCCTCGAGGATTTTTTTGATTCGATTAACTCGAGTTACTCGATGAATCGTTGCAGCCCTAGTCATGTATCTGAACGGCGGATCTGCGTATATTCTTCAGCATGCATCGGGTTCACATCAATAACTTGGTGGATAAAGTCGTTATTTTGATTTTTTGTGCGCATACACAGTAACTATTTCTGTCGCATTGTAAAATTATTGTACAGCCACTATAGTGAGATGGACTTTGTATCAATGTGTTTAGTGCCTTTATGGGTCTTGTAAGTGGGAATGCACTGAATGCCAATGGAGGCCTAACTGAAGCCTTTCTCAGCCATCAGCTTTCAACAAAAATATCTTCATTTGTGTTCCGAAGATGAACGAAGGTCTTACTGGTGTTCAACAACATGAGGGTAAGTAATTAATTAAATAATTTTCATTTTTGGGTAAACTAACCCTTTAATGCTGCTCCGATTGATTGGCAATCGATCTCTATCTGCAGATAATCGCTTTGGAAAAATTGGAAGATTGATCGGTGGTCTCTTAAAGAGCCGATCTCATGCTGACGACACAAAGGCGCGCGCCTTTAGGGCATGACATTCAGGCACCTTCTCATTCTCTTTCCGGCGCTGGTAAAATAATTATAATGCAGAAGGTGAGGTACAATTCATATTCCTGTATTAAACATAGACGTGCCGATTTTCGATAATGCGATTTATCACGATAATGAATATGCACAATATTGTTATCATGGGCACATTAAAATATCATAAATAATAATTTATTAACAATTTATATATTTTTTTATAATGCACTCAAGAATACTTTGCCCATCAACCGTATAAATGCTCAATGCCGCTGTATTCTGCGTCAAAGGGACACGCGCTCAGCAGGTGTAAATGAGAAGCACATGAACGAGTGTGGGAGACGCGCTGCTGAAGCACCGCTCAATGACCGCAGAGGGCGCTGATGAACTGCAGTCTTTATTAAAATCAACATATTAACGATTTCTCTCATCCACCTGCAATGTTTGGGATGTTTATGCACCTGAACCGCGGATATAACCGCAATCCGCTCATACTCCGAGTCCTTACACAAAAAATGTCTCTCTCCAATATCTGTGTGTAGTTAAATGGACTAAGCGAAGCGTCGAGGCAGATGATTTTGCCTCGAGGATTTTTTTGATTCGATTAACTCGAGTTACTCGATGAATCGTTGCAGCCCTAGTCATGTATCTGAACGGCGGATCTGCGTATATTCTTCAGCATGCATCGGGTTCACATCAATAACTTGGTGGATAAAGTCGTTATTTTGATTTTTTGTGCGCATACACAGTAACTATTTCTGTCGCATTGTAAAATTATTGTACAGCCACTATAGTGAGATGGACTTTGTATCAATGTGTTTAGTGCCTTTATGGGTCTTGTAAGTGGGAATGCACTGAATGCCAATGGAGGCCTAACTGAAGCCTTTCTCAGCCATCAGCTTTCAACAAAAATATCTTCATTTGTGTTCCGAAGATGAACGAAGGTCTTACTGGTGTTCAACAACATGAGGGTAAGTAATTAATTAAATAATTTTCATTTTTGGGTAAACTAACCCTTTAATGCTGCTCCGATTGATTGGCAATCGATCTCTATCTGCAGATAATCGCTTTGGAAAAATTGGAAGATTGATCGGTGGTCTCTTAAAGAGCCGATCTCATGCTGACGACACAAAGGCGCGCGCCTTTAGGGCATGACATTCAGGCACCTTCTCATTCTCTTTCCGGCGCTGGTAAAATAATTATAATGCAGAAGGTGAGGTACAATTCATATTCCTGTATTAAACATAGACGTGCCGATTTTCGATAATGCGATTTATCACGATAATGAATATGCACAATATTGTTATCATGGGCACATTAAAATATCATAAATAATAATTTATTAACAATTTATATATTTTTTTATAATGCACTCAAGAATACTTTGCCCATCAACCGTATAAATGCTCAATGCCGCTGTATTCTGCGTCAAAGGGACACGCGCTCAGCAGGTGTAAATGAGAAGCACATGAACGAGTGTGGGAGACGCGCTGCTGAAGCACCGCTCAATGACCGCAGAGGGCGCTGATGAACTGCAGAATGTTGCGGTTACCCCGGAAGCCCGTAAACAAACAAAAAACTAGCGTAGTTTTTAAAACATCCATTAGTTTTTTGTAATCTCAATGTTGTTCATCACAGCACCAAATACTTAATACTTAAAGACTTAATAGGCTATTTATTTTCAAACTTAAACATTTTTGTTTTAATCTGGACTACAACATGCCCTAATGATTAGAACTGTTCTAATTATTTGTTATTGTTCAGTAAAACTTTGAGACATACGACTTCATTAGTTAACATGTTAATTCATTATTACCAAACTGACAATGAAAAATACTTATAAAGAATTAATTATTCTAAGTAATGTTAATTTCTTAGTTACTGTTTAATAACATTAAAATCAAAATAACTCTTTTAATGGACCTAAGATAAAACTTTTAATGATCAGTATTTCTTAACTAACATTACCAAAAACATTATACTTTCTGTACCAAATGTAGCTATTGCTCAATCTTAATGCATTAAATAATGAGACTTTATTGTCATTTGTTTTTGCACTTTAATCTGTTTGAAAATTGTACTTTTACAGCTCTGAAAAAAATCAAGAGACCACTTAACATTGATTACTTGATTGAATTGTCTCTTAATTTTTTTTCCAGAGCTGTATATATTTTTGGTGCATTATTGTATTTAAACATTCAGTTATTTTTGTTATTACAAAAATAGTTCTTAAAGCTGTTATGCTATGGCAACACTTTTTTTGCAACTTATTTCAATATCTTTCCCTCTCAAAATGCTCAAACGGCTTCACATCAGCACATCACTTTTGCACTATCAAGCTGCACAGTTGACACAGGATTTGCCACTTGCACAATCGAGGCAGTGTCGCATCATCACTAAAGTTTATCATTTGCATTTATTTTTAAGTCTTCCCGGTGTTCACACCGCTCAGCACTTGCGTGCTCTCAAGAGACCATGAGCACACACACACACACAGGCCATCTCACAAAAAGCTTGCGACTAAAAATTGCGCTGAAATGGTCAAATTTATGTACTAAATTACCATCTTGATGAGTATGCACATGCACGTAAACCCCATTGTGACTCGCGAGTGAACGCTAACATTTGTGTAACTGCATTTTACTGTATCCTTTCTTAAAGTGACAGCAGTCGAATAAACTGCTGCCCTCTCTGAGTTTGTTTTTTGATTAACCTTAATGATGCTCACTGCTCTTGAATGGCTATCTTTTGCAACATTAAGTGTAAGGATTAATCTAATTTAATTTAATCAGGGAAGACCAATATTAATTCCTTATTAAATTTCTTGAGTATTTCTTACCTCAATACTAATGTTAGACCTACCTGAAAAATTGTCTTTAAAAACAAAAATGCACTGCATGATCAAACATTTAGGTGAGATATTTATATGACAAGAGTCACCCAAGGGATTCCCCCATTTTCAGAAATAAAATTCAGTCCCTGAATAAATGTCTGTAAAATTCCCTATAAATAATTCTACATGATAAAAAGAAGGCTTCAAATAGATCGGAATTGGTGATTGGATCGGCAGGTACTGCTTCCTGTGATCGGCTACAAAAATCCTGATCAGAGCACCCTTATTAAATATATACAAGTATGACAATATTTGATGTTTAATTGTTCGTGCTCATTTTCCCTTTACATTTAGATTACCTTTGGCATCATCTAACACTCAAAGTTAATCATTAAAACACTAATTTATTTAGTAATTTAATAACAAAACGTTGAATGCAATCTTCAGCAAATCTCAAAATTAATATCCATTTTCCATAATAGCCATTCCCTTTATTGCCTTTGTCTCTGTGAGTATTTGTGTCAGAACAGCATATGGCATTTCTATTAATATTTAGCTGCTCATATTTTGGGGCGTTGTCTCCTGCCAACCCCTGCACTCTCACATCTGATCAGGAGACAGAAAAGAAAATTATCACACAACACACATCATCATCAGCCACTTCACAGTTAAAGGAACAAAACAAAGCTGAGCAGCAGACACTGAATGCCACCTCTGTGCAGACACATTCACTACAGCTGTGAGCATCTCATCCGGTCATGGTCAATGACCAGCTGGAGTGTTGTTTAACAGCTAAAAAGGTGAAACTCAAGGACCAAAAAGCAAACCACTCCACTGTAGAAAATGTGTGGCCAGCCAGACTAAAGGGAGCAGAAGAGCTGGGCTCATAAAAGCCTGCTAAATGAGTTCCTTGCAGTGTTTCGGCATGTCTGTCACTGAGATCCATCAACTGCAGTTGACAAACGGAGACAAACCAAACCACACACATTTTGTTAACCACGCAACCCCATTAAAGCTCAAAAATAAACGAAAACCCGCAGCCTACCTGGACTCTACTATAACTCTTAGCTGTGTAAAGGAACTGAACATTGTCCACATTTCAGACCTGCTCGTAGAAACATCAATGAGTTATGAAAATGATATGACAAAAAAGCAGCAAAATACCATCTTCCTTCTTTCATTGAACACTAGTGACATTTGTTCAATTCACATTTGGTGTTCCATGTTCCCCGAAGCACTAAAGTCGTCACCCTGTCCACGCCACAACACTTTTGAAGGCACCACACCATGGAAAGAATTTCAACACTTCAGTTGCGTGTAGAATTCTTCCTCATTGCCGTGGCAACCACTGTGTCTTAGCAACAGACAGAGGTCAAAGAAGAACATGGATAAGCTGTGCTAAACAACCAGTACCTTACTACAGTGCAAGATGTTTAAGTTCAGTATGTCTCCTTATAGACTTTTAAAGAACTAACAGTTTGACTCAGTCACACACACTTTAATGTGCTTTTAAAACTGACAGTCACACTTTCAAAGCTGGACCAAAAAAAAGAACCTTTGATGTAAATTAAGCGCACAGTCACTCTCTGTAGTCTTTTCTAAAATGTTCAAATCTGCAGGTCATCTCTGAAACAATCTATCTGGACTTTCAAAAGGAAAAGTCATCAGGTTCTTTATGACTCTGACAGCTTGGAAAAAGAAAACAAACTGTGCATTTCATACCAACTTACCATCTCTCTAATGAGAGGCTATTCTTCATCTAAAATGTGATACTGTGTTGTTCATGACATTACTCAGAATTGAATGTAAGGTTGGAAATCATTGCTGGATTAAACAGACTCAGACCCCTTATAACCCTTGTCAAATTCAATATGAAAAATCTATACTGGTGCATAGCAAACTGTCATTTTAGCCATTGACAAACCTTTCACATGACTAATCTATCTTCATAGATGAGCATACAACCTTGAATAGGTCATAAAAATATTAAAATGTGAGCTGAATCACCTTGTAAAGCACTTTAAAGACAACAAAAGATGTGTTTCTGACACATTACTACACTACGTGTCCTAAACCACAGCCCACAACCACAGCCCCCCACATATCAGCCTCATCTTAAGAAAGACGACAGATTTGAGGCTGAACTACATGATTCATCTCACACAGTCTTTCCACAACCATAACCTGCTTTCTAAATGATCCCTCTTATACCCTCTTGGGAACCAGATTAGAGAAGCTGCCTATCTCCACAAACACATTATGAAGTGTTATGTAAAGTTTATAAAAGTCTTGATTATAATATAATCTTCTTGGTGAACAATAATAAAAAAAAGTTGCCTTATTTCAGTAACAAAATGCGTGACTCAAAAGCTGAAATTGAGGTTAAATAAACAAATAGAAACAAGAGGATTTACATTGGAGAATTTGTGTTGTAACTATATCTTAAAAACATGCATGCCTTCCCCCATCAAGCTGAGTGGAACTGTAGTCACAGGACCCATAAATGAGTATTCATAGTTCTGTTACTGGCTATATGTTTGCATCTGAGGCAAATATAAACAATACGCCATTGAACAGCTTTAGTATAAAAAAAAAAAAAAAAAAAAAAAAAAAAACAAGCGCTTTTATTCACATCAAACCATGTGCTTCCTTACAGCAAAAAAAGCAAGAAAAAAAAGCAATAAATGACACTACCAGGACAATACACAACACAGGACATGCGCTAAAATAAGGTTTCAGTCAGAGGCCCCTGGTAGAAGGACTTGTTTTTAGCCATTAGTGTTATGTTACTGTTGTCATGGCATATGAGCACATGGTGGCCCTTACAGCCCCCAGCTGCTCTGAATCACGCTCTTAATAATTGAGCTCAACTTTTGTCACACTCTGACAGCCAGAGCGAGTATATGAAGCTCCTAAAATGAGTTTAGAAATGACCAAAAGCTGCACGAGAACACAGTCAAAAACGAAGTTAGAGTTTTCTGGTTAGATTGTCCTAATTTTCTCCGTTTGGTTGCTATATTGACTCCAGTCTGGTGTTGAAAGCCCCAACAAATAAATAGATAAACTTGAATAGTCCATAACATACACAATCATAATATACATCCTCTTTAAAACATAGTGACATTATTTTGGCGAGTCAGTTTAAAACAACAGCACAAAGAAAATGGAAATGTGTTAGGAAGAGAAGGCAAACACAAACAAAAGGAAAACAGCTCTCAGTCTCTGTCTGTCTCCAACAGAACAGCAGGGGTCCAGCCAAAGCAACAACTAGACCATCATAGTGTCCTTAAATGATTAGAAACCGGCCATCTATTTGTTAGAAGCACTTCGTTTTATCGGGGCGTTGTGTTTGTAGTACTTGTTTGTTAGTTCAGACACAGAGTTTGGGGTTGTGGAAGAGACTCTTTGCGACATGTCGGCTCACGTTTATGTGGGAACTAACACACTAACCACACACAGAACAAGCCGTACCCCCGCGTACACCAGTTCAGCGGCAGAACCGGAGCTGTGACTGTAGCCGTGCTTCTGTTTTGCCCGTTCTTGAAAAGACAGTTCAGTTCTTTTGAAGAAAGGACCAAACCTGAAGCATGGCTCCCTATTCGCAGCTCTGCCTCTGCTGCTGCTACATTTAGCTTCAGTTGACAACAAGCTACTTTTCGTATTGAATTATGTGTATCTTTACGCATATGCCACTGATATGTCAGTTTGCCAAATAGAATACTAAACAAATAAACTTTTAAAAGCCATTTCGACTTACCACAACCTCTGGAATTTACCCTTGTTTTCTTCTTAAACCCCCAAATCCACTCTACTCATGGACCTCACAAAGCCCCTCCTATCTTGTTTTTCATTGGCTGAAGCCTCAAGGGAATACGTGCCGTCCTCGTAGCTGATTGGTCCATGTCCATGTCAATCAATTTTCGACACTAAAAAACTTCCGTTACCAAAAGAAGTTCATGGCGCAGGGATACGCGTAGTGATTGGTTGATTCGTCTATGGTCGGGATGTAATTGGACGGTGCAGTATAAATATCAATGTATGTGAAGAACTATTCAGCATGACATCACTGTATTGTTATACACCTGGTAGTAACAATTAATATAATTCAAAATTCTAATTGATCAACTGTATATAGGCTATAATAGTATATATAAATATATGTAAATATAAATTCATTGTTTTAATCATTTAAATAAATTGCTTAATTGTAGCATATTGTGATAACTTAAAATGAAATTAACGTAAATACACGCATGAATAAGCAGGAACGCATAACATAAGTAGGCTATATGAGGAATAACACAGCTTAAAGTCCACAATATATATGTTGAATATAGTTTGCTGTTCGTTTTATATTTAAACAGTGTTTTAACAACTAACAAACAGTATATCTGTATGTTCTCTATGATGCATTTAATTATACTGACCCAAACCTACTGCACTCTCCAGTGGATGAACATAGGAATGACAAAAGCTGTCTGTCTGTCTGTCTGTCTGTCTGTCTGTCTGTCTGTCTGTCTGTCTGTCTGTCTGTCTGTCTGTCTGTCTGTCTGTCTGTCTATCTATCTATCTATCTATCTATCTATCTATCTATCTATTTATCTATCTATCTATCTATCTATCTATCTATCTATCTATCTATCTATCTATCTATCTATCTATCTATCTATCTATCTATCTATCTATCTATCTATCTATCTATCTATCTATCTATCTATCTATCTATCTATCTATCTATCTATCTATCTCCCCGTTTCACCATGAATCCGTCGGAGCAACCTCAGTCCGTGCATTATGCTTCACAAGTCACACAACCACAACAGAGAGTACAGATCAGCTGTTCAGCGGAACATTACTTCAAACCCCGCGAGATGTTCCTGCGAGATTTCGGTGGACGCGAGAAGACCTGTCGCCGTTTCTCTTCCTCCTCTGGTTTTGTTTTCGATCGTAAATCCCGGTAGAGGATCTGCCCGATATGCCAGGATCACTGACAGGGCGCATGGACAGCTTCGGGCGGACCTTTACATTGCATTACCACCTGATCAGATCGACATAACAGGCTGATTTTGCTTTAAAACAAATAAAACGCAACCCCGCCGTCTGAGATCTTGTAATCTAGGCCGTGTGTCTGCTTGCGTTATCGTGCATTCAGGTGAGCGGCGCGGCCTCTCCTAGCACCCATGCCATAGACGCGCGCCAGGTGCAATTACAGTTACGTATCAGACGTCGGTTTTCTCGCCTCCTGCTTTCCAAGCTCTGGGAGTTTTCCCCCTTTTCTTGAAATCGCAACAGTGGCGGCGGCCTCTGTATGCAGCCCGGGCTCAATGGCGTCGGACACAAGCGACACGGAGGAGTTTTACGATGCGGCGGAGGATGTCAACTTCAGTCCCTCACCTCATGCGTGAGTCTTATATTTAATATATAGAAACTACATATTACATTTATCACGTCAGTTAAATGTATGATGTCCGTAACGAATGAAACTGCACCTGTCAAAACTGTCAACAGTTGCCCTATTGCTTGATTATAGATGCACTGCTTCGGTACAGCCATGTAACGTTTATTATATGGATATATAAAGTCATATGACATATAACAGTCCACCTAGACAACATTTTTGTTCGGTCGAGTCAGCTGAGAGGTTTTGAAACAGCCACGATATCACTATGACACGTAGCTTTCAGAGGATGTTGCTGTTTTGGTGTTTTCACTAGAACCAACAGTTTTTTAAATGCGTTAAAATGCTTAAAATAATAGCCTCCCTTTCCTATTGTCTTCCTATGCGGAAATAAAAGGTTTGGAACAACATCAGGATATGCACATGATCACAATTTGCACTTTGTGGGAACTAAGTCTCTTTAAGACATGTTGTCCAGTTTGAATTTCCCCCCACTGTAATACATTTTCTTCTAATTTAAACATTTCTTAAGTGACAGTCTTAAAATGTTTTTAAGCTAGGTTAACAAGCAGCTTTTTTTAATTACAGACATGACAGCTGTTTTCAGAAAAAAAATTCTGAATGACTCAGGAGCCCATGCAGTGACTAAGATTGTGAACAAAGATTTTAAAAATAATTGCTCTTTTGTGTAGAACGATTCTCCATTTGATCAAGCATAGAAAATCCACCCACTCTTGTTATCACAGGAAGGCTTGGGTCAAAGGTGTGTGTGAGAAGAGCTGTGACTGTCAGAGGAGTGTTTTGATAATGTCTTCTTCAGCGGTGGATGAGAGGGATGTTTTAAAAATGTATGTTTGGTCACTGTGCTTATCTTTAGAGTTACAGGTTAAAAGGGTGTGTTATGAAGGTGATTGAGGGGCTTGTCTGTTCATGAATGCTATGTCAGGCAGTCAGTACTAGCTAGTTTTAATTAGAGTCAGGTTTCTTTACATGAACTCGGTGCTGGGAGGAGCCCTCACACCCACTGACTGTGTTTTTCTATACACACAACTTTATTGACATTCACTTAATTAGTATAAACTAGACGTCATACGATGCTGAATCATACAAAGACTATGATAGGTTTTGCTCAACTATGTGAAAATATATGTTAAAATGCAGCAGTGACGTATGATACCATATGAGGGATATGAGTAAGAACTCTGTGACCAGTGTTCTTGATTGTTTGTTCTTTTATTTTTTGTAGGACACCTGCAAAGTTTGAACTTCCTCAGCCAGGGGTAAGAGCTTCCTGTTACACTTGAATCTACATGTGTACTATAATGTCTTTTTTTTTTAGTGGAAATGTGATTAAAGAAAATTTGGTGAATTTACTGAGCAAAACCAGATCAATTTGGCAGCATTTACCATTGGGTAGGTCCAGACCAAATTTGCCAATTTGATTGCATTGGTAAATTGTATTAAGCAGAATTGAACACACTACAGCCTTATCAAAAGCTGAAAGAATAATAACATGATGAAATGACATGAAATGAAAACCTAAGGTGCAGGGGATTCTTAGAATCAGATTCTATGTTGGCCAGTGCATGGGATCTTGTTTGAGTCACAAGTCTTAGCAGGGTGATGGTTTATAGCCTTTTGGAAAAGTGTTTTAGTCACATGAGTGCACGATGGAAAGATGATCTGATATAGTATTATAAATTATATTTTTGAGAATTCTAGAACTCCGTCTGGCTTTGCAAGCACATTAATTATAATCTCTAAAAGGTTCCTTCAGTCCTGAACAAACAAGTTTGTTTGGGGAAGGACTTCTTTATGAAAACAGAATAAATAAAAGAAACAATACATGTATTTATTATTATTATTATTATTATTATTATTATTATTATTTTAAAAACATTTATTGTGTATTTGTAATACAATATACTGTGTACTGCTGTTCAAAACTTTGGGGTTAAAAAAGGTTTTCATGCTCATAAAGGCTGCATTTTTTTGACCACAAATACAGAATAATAAGTAATATTGTGAAATATTATTACACTATAAAATTATCTTTACATGGTCCTACAGAAATGATACAAAAAATAAGCTTTATACATTTTTCATGTCTCTTTTGAACAATTTAATGGCCTTGCTGAATAAAAGTCTAAATTACTGCCCCCAGCCCACCACCTTTGAGTTGTATTGAAATATAAATGCATTTAATAATAATAAATACAATTTAAATAGCATTTGAATTGGGAGAATTTTTTTTATTTTTCTTATTTGACTTGACGTGTGAGTGTGTGTGTGTGTGTGTGTGTGTGTGTGTGTGTGTGTGTGTGTGTGTGTCTGTGTGTGTGTGTGTCTGTGTGTGTGTGTGTCTGTGTGTGTGTGTGTCTGTGTGTCTGTAAATAACCTACAAGAAGAGTTGTATTAGAGAATTGGATGGTTTTTCATTTGTTCCTTTTGATTGGCTGTAGGGTGCTGCAGAGAATGTGGTACAGGAAGTCACTGCTGGATTGGCTCAGCTTGAACCCCGCCATGACGATTCTCTTCAGGTTTGTTTGGCCATGATAAAGCCTTACAGATCTTACTTGCTGCTTTGTATCCCTTACGTATGTTTGGAGCGGAGCTATCAAAATAGGGGCGAGACACTTTTAGGGTAGGGGCATGTTTGTTTTGGTGATTTGAAATATCAACATCAGTTACCAGCAAGCACTTATCCCACCTTTAAAAACTACCATGTAAACAGTGATTTCTAATCACCTTAATACGGCTAAAGTAAACAAGAATCGATTTTAGAAATGAGGAGTATTCCTATTTTAGTCGCATTATAGACATGTACACGCTGTAATCAGACTATGTAGAAGTTTTCGCTGCATTTTGCGACAACAATACTGACTCCAGCTCCTTGTTCGCCAAACTATCCATTCCACCTTAAAATGATGGAAGGTTGTTAACCCCTCCCCACCAGTGCTTTTGGCCATATTTTTTTAAGGAATAGTTGTACCAGAAATATGAGGTTGTGTAATTCAGGCAGCAGTTTACGATAAACTAAAAATATATACTCCTCTAAAAAAATATCTTGTTTGTTTCAGTACTCCATGCCTTAACAAATGTTTTTTTTTTTAAGTATGGAGAAAGATGGCATTGTGTTTGCAACTGAGATTTAATGTTATGTCATTTTTGTTCTTTATTAGAAGATATCCATTACTCCAGTCTGACAATTCATTATATGTACATCAAGTTAATTCTCTAAAGAAATCCTGCATTACACTAATTCCCGATGTGTTATTGTTGAAATATCATACCAGAACATGCCTCCCCATGCAACTGTATGTGCCGACAAAGCATACTGGAGGTGACGTTACTTTATTAAGTTCTCAAAAAAACGAGCAGGGACAGATAAGTTGTGGTTATTATACTCCATTTACAGGCTACCTGTAGGAGGCGGAATTCCAGGGAATACATTTCAGCAATAACACATGAGGAAATGTTGTAGAGCATGACTTCATTAGAAAATTAACTTATCTATCCCTCTACATGCTTTTTATTGTGGAAAACTTGTGAAATAATAAAGTAATGTCACCTCCAGTATGTTTTGTCGGCACATACAGTTGCATGAGGAGGCATGTTCTGGTATGATATTTCAACAACTCATCAGAAAGTGTGTAATCAGTGTTGGGTAAGTTACTCTAAAAAAGTAATGAATTACTAGTTACTAATTACATCTTCAATAGTGTAATTAGATTACTGTACAGATTACACTCTCCAAAAAGTATTTAATTACTTATTACTTTCCAAAATCCTATATCAACGTCGAGTTAAGCAATTCAAGGATAGACATGAAATGGCTCTTAATTCATTCAAATACATAATATAAAACTACATAAATTATTCTTATTAACTGACCAAAGTATTATAAATGTAAGAAGAATACATAAAAACATGCATTTTAAAGTTTGTCATTAAATTTGGATGTTAATTCCACTATTGTATTATATATAATTGTTCTTCAGTCTATACACAGTATTTAGTTCAATTACTTGTGAAGTAACTGATTCAATTACAGAAAAAATAAGAGTAATCCCTTACTTTACTTTTTCAAGGGAAAAGTAATTAAATTACAGTAACTAATTACTTAGTAACTAGTTACACCCAACACTGGTTGTAATGCAGGATTGCTTTAGAGAATGAAAAAAAAATTGGTAAGGCATGGAGTACTGAAACAAACAAGATCTTTTTTTTTTTACAGGAGTATACATTTTTTGTTTAATGTAAAGGCTGCCTGAATTACACAACCTCATATTTCTGGTACAACTATTCCTTTAAAAAATATGGCCAAAAGCACTGATGGGGAGGGGTTAACAACCTTCCAACATTTTAAAGTGGAACAGATAGTTAGGCGA
The DNA here is from genome assembly GCF_024679245.1 of Pseudorasbora parva. Taxonomy (NCBI): domain Eukaryota; kingdom Metazoa; phylum Chordata; class Actinopteri; order Cypriniformes; family Gobionidae; genus Pseudorasbora; species Pseudorasbora parva. The sequence continues at coordinate 33,206,441 of NC_090174.1, forward strand.
AAAAGGAGCTGGAGTCAGCTTCAAGCAACTCCCTCTCACCAGTCCTTACTTTGTAATGTCGTCCAGTACCTCCAAGTTTGTTGCGGTGGCAGAGGAGGCCCGTTGCTGGAGAATTAGTATCCACCGTCGTCATGACAAATAATTAACTGCACTTGAAGCTTTTGTAAAAAATGAAACACCCAAAACGTTATATAGTACCATAACAAAGACAGACTGTATGATACGTGAAATTTTGGAGGGACTGGCATGTGTGTCATGGGGACCTAATGACGTGTTCCATTAATCGATTCTTGTTCTGTAACATGTAAAACGGGAACATAAACAGAATATTCTAAAACCAACTCATGTAAAGACCTTAATCAGAATATTGTCTTATTCAGATTAAGGTCAATAATTAGATAACTGCTGTCCATGTAAACTTAGTCTGTGTTTAAGGCTGTGCATCAAAACTAATTTTAATTTGATCTTGTGGCAGTAAACAAAAAATGCTTTTGTCCTGATAATTCTGCTCCTCCTAAGTATTGCAAGTTGGCTGGATACCAAATTCTTGATCACTAACCATAGACCCTGAGACCTGTGTAAGCATACATCATTATTGATGTTGTAGGGAAACATTATAAGATTAGATGCCCAGCAGTAACAAAGCCTTTGTTTTGATGAACAGATCCGTTCATGCTAAAACAATTTTCTGAATGTCCCTCTTTTCAGATCATTGACAGTATTATAGAGGAGAGTCAGAAGAGTGGAGTGGACGATCAGCTGTTGAGAGGAGAGGAGACCTGTGCAGCCTCGTCTGAAGGGAAGAAGGCAGGAGCAAAAAGCTACAGTGTTGAAGAAAACCTGGTTCCTGAGGTAGCCGAGGTGCCTCCATTGGATCCTGATGTGACGCCACATGATTCTGGTCGCACTGAGCAGCTTCCTGATGTAAGACCAAAGGAAGTGAGGTCACAGGGCTTTGAGGACAGAGCACCGGATGTGGCTGGTCCCGCCCAAGCGGGTCAGGACCAGGCTATCCCACCCCCTCCTGACATTACGAGTGCTTTGGGTCAACCATCGCAACCCGCCTCCGTGCCATGTGCAGAAACTGCTGATATTCTAGAGCAAGTCCCTATGACTGATGCAGATGACCCTGGCCCTTCCAAACCTCCCAGACAGTTTACAGTGGAGCCAGACATTGTAGCTAGCACCAAGAAGCAACCGCCCTCAAGGCCACCTCCGCCCACAGGGGCTCCACCTCCTAGGCCGCCTCCCCCATCAAGGCCCAGCTTTTCAGCTAGTAAAAAATCCCAGGAAGTGTTGCGACCAGCAGGGCTAGAAGGTATGTTGTCAAGAGTTTTATCTCCAAAGATGTCAGTAAAGTAAAAATGCTGCTCTATTACTTTTTTTGATGACATATATTTGCCCATAATTGCGCTCTATGAATGATCAGTGTCTGTAGAGCCAGCGGAAGAGCTGTGTGGATTGGTCAGTCCAAATGCCACAGTACGATGCATTACTAAAGAACTCCAGCACTCCCTGGACCTTGCTAGCGCCACAAGTGGCGATAAAGTAGTCACTGCACAGGTTTGATTTAAAATATAGCCATTACAAATAATATGGATTTCAGATTTCACACTGAATATTTAACATCATACATTTGTGTCTGTAATTTTGTACGAACAGGAAAACGAAGACCAGACATCAAATCCTAGTGGCAGTGAGACCCCTGGACCTCAAAGGCCGAGATCTAACTCGGGCAGAGAGCTTACGGATGAGGTAATGACATCACCTCATCTGTTTAAGCACTTATTCCTGCTGCATTCTATGATCTAGAAAGTGGAAGGGCGCATTCTAAACTTTATTAGCATAGCTTATGAATATTTATAAGGTGCCTGTAGTTGTTACTGATTATCTGAAAATAAATTATTAATTATATAAGGTGAATGACCGATTGCGCATTCATTCATTCATTCGTTCATACATCATACTTTTGATTGGTTGGTTTACCTGCAGTTTTGTTTCTTTGCTATTATGAATCACTTGGAGTATAACAATTATTACTCAAGGCAGTAATCCATGTGTTTTTGTTGTACAGGAGATTCTTGCAAGTGTGATGATCAAGAATCTGGACACTGGTGAGGAGATCCCTCTGATCCAGGCAGAAGAGAAACTACCCACTGGAATCAACCCACTCACACTACACATCATGAGGAGAACAAAGGAGTATATCTCGTAAGAGAACTGCATTTCCCGTTACGCACCACCAATAGTTCACTTCAGCCTAAGACACAGATACACAAGTTATCGGATTGGGCTAAATATGAAAAATGTGATACGTTTCCAAGATGTTATGAAGCTTAAGACGTCCTAGTACTGTACCATATAATCCACAATCCATCACAGAGTTGTGGAACTCTTCTAAGCTGATTTTACATTTCATGTGTGATATCAAGGATCATTTTACTTATATGACACTCTGCTTATGCTGATGTGGTGGGGCCCTGAGGCAACAGGATTGAATCCTACCAGTAATCCGATTCGCCACACTCTCATCTGCCCTCGTTTATCAACCAGAATGAAACCTACAGACTGTTTTTCCTCTTTTGAAGGAAGAAGGCATGTAATCCTTTCTCCTCTCCCGCTCTCTTCTGATTTGAAACCACTCAAACATGAGTGGAACATTTTGGCAGGAAGTGCTTTATAATGCTGAGCTGATAACAATTTTGTAGTTTCTGTTAGTGTGGTTAATCTGAAACAGTTGGGTAGCTGGATCTGGTCCTGGATCAGTGTTTCTCATTTTACATCAGGATTAAATGCAACCTAATTTTGAAAGGGGTTTAAAGAGAACTCCTGTCTTGAAGCCAGCAGCTCTGAGTGTACGCTTTAGGGTGGGATCTCACACTTTCTTTTTTCTTGGCAGAAATGATGCAGCACAGTCGGATGATGATGATAAGTCCCAGCCTGCCCTTACAGACACAGATGGAGGGAAACTGAAACAGAGAACGTAAGAGAGATGTTTATTTATAACTGTAGAAAATACATAATTTGAGAAAAGAAATTGTGCTTGACTGCTCAAAAGTTTGGGGTTTGTCAGCTCATCAAAGCTGTATTTATTTGATTTAAATTACAGTCAAATATTATTATTGTAGTGAAATATTATTGTACTATAATAGAAAAACAGTTATTTTAGATTCCTGTGATGGCAAAGCTAAATTTTCAGCATCATTACTCCAGTCTGCAGTGTCACACAATCCTTCAGAAATCATTCTAATATGCTGATTTGCTGCTGCTTAGGAAACGTCTCTTATTATCAGTGTTGAAAACAGTCTTATACTTCAATATTTGAAACAGTGATACATAATATTTTTAGGCTTTTTTGATAAATAGAAAGTTCAAAAGAACAGCATTTATTTGAAATTGAAACTTACTAAATCATCTAAATCATTCTATGCTGATTCGGTGCTCAAAAAAAGTCTCATCATTCTCAATGTTGAAACAGCTGTGCTACTTAATAATTCTTTGGAAACTGTAATAAACTTTTATTTAATATAAAGGTTAAAAGAACAGTATTTATTTGAAAATCAAATATTTTGTAACTTTACGGTCACTTGATCAATTTAATGCATTCTTTCTGAATAATGGCATTCCTTTCTTTCTTTATAAATTACTGACCCCAAACTTTTTATTTTATTATAATTACACTTCCATTCAAATATATATAGCTTGAGAGAACAGACCCCTGGTGTGATTTTTCCAACACCTGTTTGTTCTTTGTCCTTCAATCAGTACACAGCTGAAGAAGTTTCTGGGCAAATCGGTGAAGAGGGCGAAGCACTTGGCGGAGGAATATGGAGAGAAAGCCGTGAATAAAGTCAAGAGCGTTCGGGATGAAGTTTTCCACACAGACCAGGACGACCCATCATCCAGTGATGACGAGGGGATGCCGTACACTCGACCTGTCAAGTTTAAAGCAGCTCACAGCTTCAAAGGGCCCTTTGACTTTGACCAAATCAAAGTAGTGCAGGACCTGAGTGGAGAACACATGGTGAGGAGAGCTTGTGCGACCTTTAATGTGAACTTTAACCTATTTTGTGATTTGTGTTGTAGTTAGTTAAATATTGAGTGATTTTTACACTCCCTCTTCCGCTCTCTTTCTCTCTTAGGGTGCTGTCTGGACAATGAAATTCTCTCATTGTGGGCGGCTGTTGGCTACAGCAGGGCAGGATAATGTAGTTCGGATTTGGGTCCTAAAAAATGCCTATGACTATTTCAACAACATGAGAATAAAATACAACACAGAAGGTAAACACACACGTGTGCACATCTTCTATAGGAAGATAACTATATAAAGATCTTTTTGTATTCAAAACATACCTTTCCTCTAGTTTTTATACTGTGGCCCCCAAAAAGTATTAAGACATTTTCTGTTGTTAGATGTTTTGAATGGAACGGTTTTGAATGAAACGTATTGCTAGAGCTAAAATTACATTTTAAAAGATGAATCACCACTGTGTAGTTTAGCCCGAGGTTAAGCTTAATCTTTGTCTAGGAAGTAAACACTTCATCTGAAAATCAAAGAAAGCGGCTGGCTTTTAATCTACAGCGCTATTGTTTTGCTACTTTTGTAGAGTGTATACAAAATGACTGTAACTGTTCTAAAACTTTGTGAGCTGTCTACTGCTTTCTAAAGCATCTTCACTCTCTTGAAACCTCATAAGTTACTGATTCGGCACTCTACGTGGGTAGCAACTTGCTGCTGAAGTAGCACTGTGCATGGGAGGCAATGGTCACAAGAGATTTCAATAGAGTTTGGTGTTGCCATTTTGCTGAGCTAATGGCACGATTCTCTAATAATCTTAAATATACATAGCACACACAAATATTGTGTAAAATAACGGAAATACAAATTTTTTTTTGGACTGGGTTTCCTTTTTTTTAAAAGGTCTCTTTGGTTTCTCTCCTTCTCTCTCAGGTCGTGTGTCCCCATCTCCCTCTCAGGAGAGTCTATGTTCCTCTAAATCTGATACTGAAGGAGGGGTAATGCATTTTTTTCAGGCTGCAGAGTTCATACTGAGTAATGACTATTTAAAGCTCTAAAATGTCTCTCTTGCTTTCTCTCATTCAGTTGGGTGCTGCAGTGGAAGATGCAGACACTGAGGACAGAAATGTGCCATTCCGGCAGGTTCCGTTCTGCAAGTACAAGGGTCATACTGCTGACCTGCTGGATCTGTCCTGGTCGAAGGTATAAAAACTGCTCCACTGTATAAAACAATTGTAGCAAGAGAGCTCAAAGGGGAAATTTTACTTATTATTCATAATTCATTATGATTAATTATGAATATTTGAATCAGTGAATGAGATTAACTTGATGTAGCTACATTAAAATTACAATTAGTTAGTTCATCCTGTGAACACTGTGTTGATTATAAAAAATTCTAAAGTGTATTTTTCATGGCCACAGAAAAAAATATTCTTCCTTTAGCATTTACAGCGCTTAGAACGTGTAACAAAATCGATCATTTAAAAAACAGTTTGTTTGCAGTCAGGGAGTCGGAACCAATTTTGCACGGGTTTTATTAACTGGTGTTGAAGTTGCAATCGATTTCTTCTGCGTTGACTGAAGACATGATGTACTTGCACGGTTAGTTTCGACTCCGTCATGGTCAAGGAAGTTGCACATGGCTTGAGGTGTTGGTGTCGGACCGGGTTTCCATACCACACACGCAAAGGAAACAGGAGAGACAGGAAGAGCGCTGATGGTTTCTCTGTGTAGTGACATCAAAGAGGAAACTTCTTTTTGCATATGTAACTGGATTGGTTGCTGATAAAAAAACTATTGTAGATTCTTGGGATACTAATATATTGCACAGTTATCGACATATATCCACAATCATTCAGATCTCAAAGTACAACTCTGTCGATACCAAACTAGGTATAGCTGACATTAACTGCGGTTTCTATCATAAAACATGCATAAAAAAAATAACACACAAAAACACACAATGTCCTGGGGTGCATGTTCATTTATAGAACAGTTCTTCTATAAACGAATGCTGGACCGTCTGTTTTAAGGACTATAGGGCTTATCATTTGGTATCCATGGTAACTGAGGCCCTTCTGGCTATTAGTGGTATTTTGGGGGGATGGTTCTGAATACCCCAGAGCGAGTTTTAAAGATTATTTGTTAAGTATAACAAACAATTGTGTCTGATTAGTCTCAAACTAATAAAGAATTAAGTGGAAAATATTTGAAATTCTCAATTTAATGAAAAGCAATCTGACATACTGTAGTGATGTGACAATGTGCTTTTCTGTGTAGAACTACTTCCTGTTGTCATCATCGATGGATAAGACGGTTCGTTTGTGGCACATCTCCAGGAGAGAGTGTCTCTGCTGTTTTCAGCATATAGACTTTGTTACAGCCATTGCATTTCATCCTAGGGTGAGTGTGCTTCTTGTGTACTCTTTAAGTTTTTTTTGTTTTGAAGAAGTTACTTATGCTCACCAGACTGCATTTATGAGATCAAAAATAAAGTAAAAATTGCAAGATTGTGAAATATTATTATTACATAAGGTATTTTAAAATGTAATTTATTCCTGTGATAGTAAAGCTGAATGTTCAGGATCATTACTCCAGTGTTCAGGGTCACATGATCATTCAGAAATCATTCTAATATCCTGATTTGCTGCTCATTTATATAATACAATACATTTGTTCAGGATTGTTTTGTGAATAAAAAGTTCAAAAGAACAGCATTTATTTGTATAATATAATAATCATAATATAATGTTTTGTAACATTATAAATGTCTTTACTGCCAACTTGTTGAACAAAACTATTAATACAAATTTAAAAAAATTCCTAATCTTTTGAAAAGTAGTGTATATGTCCACTATAGTAAGTTTGTTTGTTTTAATCAGGGTAAACATTAACTAAACTAAAACCAATAAAAACATTTTAAAAATAAACATTAACATTAATTTTTTCTCCAGAATTTTCACAAACATGATAGAAACTTTTACAAATTTCTTATAGTTGCCAAGTTAACAATTCTATTTTTATGTAGTTCAAGTTGAAATACTAAAATAACTAAAACTACATAAACTAAAACTTAGTCAAATCCATATTGACATTAAAAAAAAGACAAAAACAAAAAAAAAACTCTCAAATGAAATTTTATCTAATTTAAAATATTAACAAAAACTTTATTATATCAGTGTATAAAATAATTCTGGTTTTAATGCCTGTGCTTTTCTCTCAGGATGACAGGTATTTTTTGAGCGGTTCTTTGGATGGAAAGTTGCGGTTATGGAATATTCCAGATAAGAAAGTGGCACTGTGGAATGAGGTAGATGGACAGACGCGCCTGATAACAGCAGCTAACTTCTGCCAGAATGGAAAATATGCGGTTATCGGCACCTACGATGGACGCTGCATTTTCTATGACACAGAGGTGAGTGTTTGTTCTTGTGAAGCTTTTAGATGGAAAAACTATTAAAATGAAGGAACATAATGCACACAGCATTGATTTATAAATCAAACTATAACAATGAATCAAGATTTCTTCTTTCACCTTGTTCTGCTCAGCGCCTTAAGTATCACACCCAAATCCATGTTCGCTCCACAAGAGGCAGGAACCGCGTGGGCCGCAAAATCACTGGTATTGAGCCACTGCCAGGAGAGAACAAGGTAAGACACAGATGTGTTCATGAAAGAGGAAAAAGACTGCAGTTAGATCTAAAACTTTACTTATTTACTTCAGTATAACATTTGTCATTCATACCATAAATTTGACGTTCCATCATTCAGTCTCAGTTAATGCTAATTTCATTTTTTTTCCGCAGATCTTAGTGACGTCAAACGACTCTCGCATACGCCTGTATGACCTCAGAGATTTGTCCCTGTCTATGAAGTACAAAGGCTATGTGAACAGCAGCAGTCAGATCAAAGCCAGCTTCAGGTGAGAGAAGCAAACCTGAAAGACTACCTGCCCCGAAATGTCCATCTCTGATCTTACGCTTCTACTGACAGTTGAGAAATACGAGTGAATCTCAAGGATGTCCTCTTGTTCTTGTAGTCACGACTACTCTTTCATTGTGAGCGGCTCAGAGGACAAGTATGTGTACATCTGGAGCACATATCACGACCTGAGCAAGTTCACTTCTGTGCGGAGAGACCGCAATGACTTCTGGGAAGGGATCAAAGGTAATACGATGTAACAAAAATCAATCATAAACTGAGAGCAGTAGCAGTCACAGATATTTTGCAGTCTGTCATATTATAATTAATTTTTGGAATGCTTGACTGACTGAAGGTTAAACAGACAGAAGGTAAATAAAACCAACAAATTTGATTTATGGCTTAGTGTGATTTTCAGATCCTAAAGATTGTGATTTAATTCTGCTGCGACTCAGTTTGCAGTAAATGCTGCTCCACCTAAACTCATCCCTGCGTTTGCTCAGTTTTGGGTCACTTTATAGGTTAGTTCTCCCCATAATGAAAATACTCTCATCACATACTCACTTTTAAGTTGTTCCAAACCTGTATGAATTTCTTTCTTCTGCTTAACACTAAAAAAGATACTTTGAAGAATATTGGTAACCAAACAATTGATGGGAACCTATTGACTTCCATAGTATTTTTTCCATATGGGCTCTATGAACTTTTTGGTTGCCAACATTCTTCAAAGTATCTTCTTTTGTGTTCAGCAGAAGAAAGAATTTCATATAGGTTTGGAACAACTTTAGGACACAATTTTCAATTTGGGATGAACTATATCTTTAAAGGATTAATTTACTTCAAAATAAAAGTTTCCTGATATTTTACTCACCCCCATCTCATCGAAGATGTTCATGTCTTTCTTTCTTCAGTCAAACTGAAATGAAGTTTTTTTTTTAGGAAACCATTCCAGTATTTTTCTCACGTCATTTTCAATTGCAACCAAAATGTTGAAGGTCCAAATCAACGCAGGGCTTCAGAGGCTCTGCGCGACCCCAGGCAAGGAACAGGGTCTTATTTAGTAAAACGATTGGTTATTTAAAAAAAAAAACAAAAAAAACATTCTATATACTTTTTTAAAAAACTAAATTGCTCATCTTGCGCTGCTCTGCTAAAGGTCACGCTAGAAGTAGGCAGAAGTACCACCCCTGTGTTTACAAAGTGCACATGTGAAGACTTATACAAACGCCCCTTAGCAACAAAAAAAGGTAAAACTGACGTTGGATGATTTTGAAGATGAAGATGGGAGTGTTTTTTGGTAAAGGCCGTTTATATTGGTCTTCGCATGTTTGCTTGGGGTAGTGCTTCCACCTACGTCTAGTGTGACGTTTTTGACACGATTACACAATCACTGGCAAGCGCAGAGCAACGCTAGATGAGCAATGTAGGTTCAAAAGTATATGAATTTTTTTTTTTTTTTTGAAAATGAACTATTGTTTTTGCTAGATAAGACTCTATTCGTGGTCTGGGATCGCTCAGAGCGTCTGAAGCCCTTCAAAGCCCTTTTGAAATTGCATTGATTTGGACCTTCAATCATTGGTTGCATTGGAAGTTTATGAAGGGGGAAAAAAAATCCTGGAATGTTTTCCTCAAAAAACGTATTTTCTTTTCGACTGAAAGAAAGACATGAACATCTTGGATGAGATGGGGTGAGTAAAATAAACAGGCAATTTTCATTTTGAAGTGATCTAATCCTTTAAGGACTCCCTGCTGTTTTCCACCATCTGCATTTAATCGAAATGGAACCGATTTACTCTGTTAAAGCAAAAACTAGTCAAAATTTGAAAATTTGCTTACCGTCTGGAATGATGGCCCATCTCTGATGATGTCATATTTATTCCATTTCACCGTAAAGTCGTTGTGGACTTAACATTTAAAATTGAAGAAAATAAGACAGCCATAATTATTTGTATTATAATGTTACATTTGTACTGTAAAAAAATATATATATAATATTGTTCTTAAATACTTATTTATTTATATTATTTTGATATATTACAAATCTTTTGGCCAAATGTGCAGCCCTAAAAATGGTTATTGCATGTATTTGGGGTCTTAAATGACTTCTGCCTTATAATTTGTAGCTCATAATGCCGTGGTGACTTCGGCCATTTTTGCTCCGCATCCGGATCTCATCGTGCCTCAGGAGGCAGGGACAGAGAAGGCAGACTCAGACTGTAAGAGCGACAGCACAGATGACGCCGAGACCATCCCTTCAGGTACTGACTGTATCTATGGCTACTAGCATTCACAACAGTGCCCTGCATGTGGTAGTAGTGAACAAAAGTAGCCCCTACTTATTCTTTTCTTTTCCTCAGGGGCACTGAAAACAGACCACACTGAAGTTTTGCTCTCTGCTGATTTCACCGGAGCCATTAAAGTTTTTGTCAACGTTAAGAAATACTGAGTGCTTGTGCTGAATACGACACCCAGAAAGTATATATAATAATTTAAAGCTCCTCTAAGCTTTCGACAGAGCTAAAGCAAAATCAGTGCCACTTTACATCTAACTGAGCCCCCATTCATTGACCAATCAGCTGCTGGAGAGTGCTCTGAGAGGCGGAGATTATAAGCCCCGCCTTATTCGCAGAGAACAGGGACCCAGGAAGTTGGAAGGCGGGGACAGTTGAGGAGCAGGGACAGACGTTACAGATAAATGCATCTTTCTTTACCTTCCTTTCTTTTTAATTTGATTTTGTCTGGAGAGATATTGTTGTATTGTTATTGTACATGCACAAAAGGGCTTTAAATTGCACAGATCAATGATGCCATTTTAATGGATGAGTGAAACTGCAAGCCTGTATGGAGACAGAATTGATATGAGACACAAGTGGTCAGCCCTACACACACACACACACACTTTAATTTCCCCCTCCACACTTTAAACCCAAATTCAGTGTTTCTGGCAAACAATATGAGCACTAACTAAACTCATTTCAATTTAAAAATCTTGGTCAGTGTTATTTTGTTGTAAAAATAATTGAACTTGATTTTTTTTTATGTACAACTCCATAAATAAAAAATATATATATTAAGATTTTTTTTGTGTGTTGTCTGATCTCTATGTATGCTGTAAAATGATTTTCACTGAGATATGCAATCTTTATAAAAAATATAATGCTTCCTTTATATGTTAAGAATATATTTTCTGGTCTTTTGTATAAAAAGTTTGAAAACCTCTGCTTTGCTCAAGTATGTGAAAGCAAATGTTATCAACTACACACACGTTTGAATTTGTTGCACATTACAACGTCATGGGTATGAGTTGTATTCTAAACTCTCTTATTTATAAGCATGTGGAAATAAATGGCTTGTGTTCTTTTTGTAAATGTGCGTGCGGAACATTTGCACAATTATTTATTTTTTAGATTGCCCCATCTCAAAATTATTTTGGTCTGACCTAGGCTCTTATATATTTGATTTCACCACCAGTGTGGCACACACTTTTAGATCTTACGAAGCAAATTAGAGTTTTATTCTGAGCATCCTATCACCATTTATAGAAATCAAAATAAAGCATTTAAATATGCCTAATGTTTATGAAGGAAATGCTTAATGAAAACTTTTTTATATAATGTTCACACCAACATCTGTCCTTCCACAATTGTTTTTATTGTAAAGTTTGGAGGCGGAGAGGTCAATCTTGCAGCATTTTTTTAAACACTGGATTTAAAACAAAACAGAAATAAAACAGTTTACAAAACAAAAATAAGATCTGTACAAGTTCACACTTCATCTTAGAAAAATTCAGCCAAGCCCAGGGTTGTGATTGCAGCAGCCACACAGGACCGTTCAGGAAACAAATGAACCACTGTAAATCAGCCAGTCTGTAATCAAAGCTTTGTGGAATAGAAACACGTCGATGTGCGTGACTAGAGCAGTCCATTCATAGGCTCCATCAGGCTGTGTTAAGAGATGACTGCAGAGTTTAAAGGGTCAGAGTTCAGTGTTTGCTCTTCTTGGTCTTTTTGTGCGAGCGATGTGGTGATCGGGACGAAGACCTCCAGGATTTGTGCTGTGGTGATGGTGATCGAGAGCGCTTTGACTTCCGTGGTGATCGAGATTTAGTTCTTCATGAAAGACAAAGAGTGAGGAAAAATGAAAGGGTTAATGCAAAGTTAAATCCCCATAAAGTTCTTATGGCAACATGATGAAAACAAGCATGCCACAAAGTGACAATTAAATCATAGTTTATTTTAACTAGCTATGGCCACAACCATCAGGGGCCTCATTTACAAAACTTTGAGTAGTATTTGTCACGCCCATAGTTGCACATAAATAGTCCATGAAACGCCTGCATGTGTATATATTTATCGATTGCGAAATCATGGCAAACACAGAGAGGAAATAAAAAAAAAAAACGTAACTTCACTCAATGTGAAGTAGAAGTTATTGTTGGCGAGGTGGAAAAGAGTAGAAAAATGTTGTTTGGAGGGCACAATGTGGGCATTACTAATGCCAAAAAGGCATTTGATGACAAAAGGTTGCAGACGGTGTAAATGCTGTAGCTTCACAACCTCGAACCGTGGCCGAAATAAAAAAGAAATGGTTGGACATCAAAGTCAAGGCAAAAAAGCGTCTAGCGCTCCATCACCAGTGTGTGTTTGTTTTACACTGCGGATCGATCAAACGGGTGTTCATGTAGGCTGTTAATTGTAAGACTTGCTTTGTGAAGTCTTCATTTTATTATTTATGAGAGGCAGTATTGTCATTTCTTTTACACAACGGTCTAGTTTCACACAGGTTTCTTCCATCTGCCGACGGTGTCACCAATTCTCATTTCACCATTTTTGCGCGTACGCCTGGGTCAGCTTGCGTGAAGGACCGCACAGTTTCCCGTCAAGTTTGCTTTTTATAAATACCAATTATTGCATAGAGAGCGGCGTATGCCTTCTTTTGTGCATACGCAATGTTTATAAATGAGGCCCCTGGGAATTTCTGTGTAGAGCCACTCCTAAAGGGAACTCTCAGTGTTTCCAAATACAACTTTACAGAACTTAAATACACTATGGTTCAAAGTTTGGGGTCAGTTCAATATATTTTCTAAAAAAATGTATGCTTTTATTCAGCAAGGATGCATTATATTGATCAAAAGTGACAGAAAAGACATAATTTGACTAAAGATTTCTTACTGTTCTTTTAAACTTACTATTCATCAAAGATTCAAATCACAGTTTCCCCAAAAATATGAAGCAGCACAACCGTTTTTAACATTGATAATAATAAAAATGATTAATAAGTTTCTTAAAGACCAGATGATCATTAGAATGATTTGTGAATGATGATGTGACTGAAAACTGGATCAGTGATGCTGAAAATTCAGCTTTACTATCATAAGAATAAATTACACATTATAATATTTTCATATAGAAAACAGTTTTAAAATGAAATAATATTTCAAAACAATTATCTGTATTTTTGATATACAGATATATATATCATTTGCCGCCTTGGTGAGCAGAGATCTTTCAAAAACATGAAACATCTGACCAACCCCAGACTTTTGAACGGTAGAGTATGTTCTGATTGGCTGTAAATGTTTTTAGATTTTATTGTGGCGAGACAAATTACTTGTCGCTGATAACTTGATGCATCATCCCTGATTTGGACACTGTGAATTACTATTTTTGAATAATAATAAGGGGACTTGTTTGATAATAATTAAGAATTTTAACAAAGTGTGTGTGATGACGAGTACATACCTCTCTCTCCTCTCTTCTTTGTCTCGACTCCTTCCTCTACTCCTTTCTCTGTCCTCACTCTTTCTACTTTTCTCTTTATCCCGTGTTTTACTCCTGTCTTCTCCTTTATCTCTCCGCTCATCTTTTTTGGACCGGTCTTTCTGTTTCTGTGAATACTTGTCTTTCTTTTCCTGGTCGTCCTTGTCAAACTCCTAAAGAAGGAGGGACAAAAAGAAAATGAAAGAAATATTGAGTGAGTTTAAAGCAAAAGTCAAGAGTTAAAGTTTTTTAAATTGAGATATCAGTTTCAAAATCATTATGATAAGCACCATCAGCATAAGTATAAGATATGTCAGTGTAAGTTATTTTCAGTAAAAACTGCTCAAAGGCTTCAGCCTTGTCTGGGGGTTAGTAGACAGAATACTGCCCTTGACAAAAACAGGACAAGGTTGACTAAATATGATAAAGTACATTTGAGAGAACTAAGACTACATTTAAAAATAACTGACAAAGATTAACACCAATGAAAGACATAGGCTAGTTTTGTAGTAAAGTCATCTAACAGTCCCGTCTAAGGATAGCATGCCATAGCATTTCATGGCAGGTCATCTTTGAATTTTTTTAATAATAGTCTATACTGTCAAATGTATATTATGTGCAGTATGGCCTTTTGTGTCGCCAACATTTGATTCCATATACACATTCAAATGCTTAGCACGTTTATGTGAAAACATTGGTATTTCAGCAAAACTAAACAAATCTTAATTCCCATGTTATTCCTTTTATTATAGTTGTAATGTTGCTCATTATCAGTGAACATGGTTCTTCTTGGCTTTTTAAAATCATTTAGCTTGTCAACAAATGCACATGTGCAGCTATCCACTGTAATTACGACAGTAGATTCCACACACTTAACTGAAAATAAACAATACATACAGTTGCTTGAAGTGACATATGTCGTACCATAACTCTCTGCATTTGCATGTATAACATGTACACTTTGCTGATATCAAGGTCAAATGAGAAAATCAATCAATCAAACTTTATTTGTATAGCACCTTCCAACAACCAAAAGGAGGACCAAGGTGCTTTACATTTAAAACAGAAGAACATCTACAATAAATAATATATTAATACATTAAGCAAAAACCAAAGGAACAGTTACACAAAATACAAAAATAAAATTTAAAGTGCCACAGTGCTACAGTGTGGGAAAAGCCAGTCTAAATAAATGCATTTTTAACCTGGACTTGAACAGGGCCAGGTCTGTAAGAACACGCAGGTCTACAGGTAAAGTGTTCCAAAGTTTAGGAGCAGCAAAAGCAAATGAACGATCACCCCACTGCTTGCACCGAGACCTCTGAACAACTAGTCTCATCTGGTCAGCCGACCGGAGGGCTCTGTTTGGAAGGTAGACACTTAGAATCTCTTATAAATAAGGTGGCGCAAGGCCATTAAGAGCTTTAAAGGCAAACATTAAAATTTTAAAATCAACATGGTACCGAACCGGGAGCCAGTGGAGGGAACAGAGTACTGGGCAAATGTGGCTGTGTCTAGATGTACTGGTTAGAAGGCAGGCAGCTGCATACTGTACCAGTTGGAGACGATAGAGTGGAGACTGTGTGATGCCAATGTAGAGTGCGTTACAATAATCAATGCGTGAGCTGATAAAAGCATGAATTGCCTTTTCCAGATAACTGCGGCACAGAAAAGGCTTTACTTTGGCTAAAAATCGCAGCTGGAAAAAGCTTGCTTTTACTACAGAGTTAATTTGTTTGTTAAAATTCAGATCTCTGTCAAAAATCCCCAGATTCTTTATGGTATCCCTAACTTGAGGGGTTGTGCTTGATGATATATTGTGGTGTAAAATAGAGGAACCAAAAATAATGTATTCCGTTTTACTCTCATTCAGATGAAGAAAGTTTTGTGAAAACCATTGTTTAATATCAGACAGGCAACTATGCAAGGAGTCTAGAGCTGAACTATCATTTGGAAGCACAGGCATATAGACCTGGAGGTCATCTGCATATATGTGGAAAGAAAGATTGTGCTTAGCAATAATGGAACCAAGAGGCAACATGTACAGTGAAAATAGAACACTGTACTATTTGTACTACATTTAGTACTACATACTATTTGTACTACATTTAGTACTACATACTATTTGTACTACATTTAGTACTACATACTATTTGTACTACATTTGTACTACATACTATTTGTACTACATTTAGTACTACATACTATTTGTACTACATTTAGTACTACATACTATTTGTACTACATTTAGTACTACATACTATTTGTACTACATTTAGTACTACATACTATTTGTACTACATTTAGTACTACATACTATTTGTACTACATTTAGTACTACATACTATTTGTACTACATTTGTACTACATACTATTTGTACTACATTTTTTGATGGTAAAATGTACCATCAAAAAATGTCTTACGGCTGGAATGCACTACACAACTTGCCCAGATTTTTTTCCTGAAAGTCAGAGCCAGTCTTCACATGTGAGTTAGCAGATTTCACAGGAAAACTGGAGTTGAGACTATTAATTCATCCAATTAGATGATATCAAACATGTTTGATATTTTTTAGCTGATTTTAGAACACACATTGTTTTGTTTTTTATTGATGCCTAGTGTTAATGTGTGATTTTAATAATCGGGTAGTGTATTCCAACCTTTAATGTGATGATATGTTTTGTATAAATTTAGTACAAAACAACTAGTACACGGTTCTTAAAAATCAGCACCACAATTATCTCTGTTATAATATTTTAAAACCCTGTATTCTGTTATTGCAGTTTTTTACGTTTGAGAGTCTTGTGTACCTTCTGCAGCAGTCTGTTTCTGTAGTGTTGAACTTGCTGTTGGAGAGTCAAACTGGACTTCTTCTGTCGCTTACCCGACTCCAACTCATCCTGGAAATTCATCACCTTCACCTGCAATATGCACACACACTTTTATAGTGTTTGGCAGCACAGTTAGCTTTAGAGCTAGGTCTGTCTGTGAGTGTGTGGGAGGGAGAGAGAGAGAGAGCGAGACATGAAATACTTAGTGAGTGTCTAACCTCCAGTTCTCGGAGACGTGTCCTTTTGCTTTCAGACAGCTCAAAGTTTTTCAGAGAACTCTTAAACTCTGCCCCCTCATACCTGCTGGGGCTGTCAGCTTCATCACTGCTGACATCAGAATCACCATTGTTCTCCTTTAGGCCACTGCATGAGAAAGAGAGGGCAGGAAACAATGAAGTTAACAGAAAAAAGTGGTGTATTTTCTGGTTTCAAATATTTCCCCTCTTCATATAGCTTAGATTTACTAAAAACACAGCAACCATAAATGCATAAGGAAACACTTAAGTCAGGTAATGTTCACACATAAGGTAATAAAAAGCATATGACTTCATGAGGCTG
Organism: Pseudorasbora parva; assembly: GCF_024679245.1. Taxonomy (NCBI): domain Eukaryota; kingdom Metazoa; phylum Chordata; class Actinopteri; order Cypriniformes; family Gobionidae; genus Pseudorasbora; species Pseudorasbora parva. Next base: position 33,223,529 of record NC_090174.1, read on the forward strand.
TTAAATTATCCAATCATGTGAAAAAAATGAATCATCCACTCATCACAGGAAAAATATATAAAATTAACATCATCCGACAGGTTCTTACCTTGAATTAATCTCAGTGTCTGAGTCATTCTTGGCTGAAAGGACGATAAGAACAGTTTAAAAGGGTGCAGCAGTTTAGCTGAGTTAGGAATGGATATTAAGTCTGGGAAAAGCATTTCATAAAAAGGGGGTGAAAATGGTCATGTATTACTCTTCGTGTTGTGATTGTACCTGAGGATTCTGAATCCACCTTCTCCCATTTGGACAGTGCGACAGTAGGTAAAGTCTTGTCTGAGCCGTCATCAACTGGATCAGACATAAAAACAATCAAAAAAAGGAAATTGAGTTAAACAAATCAATGACAAAAAAGCAAAAGCAATACGAAAATTTAATTTTTTTTGCACACTTTGACTGTTCAGATGAGGAAGTAGGCCACAACTAAAAATCAATAACAATCAAATTGTAAAAATGTTACTCGCAATATTGTATTGAACAAGATAAACATCAAAAGACCTGAGCGCCTGACTACCTACATGGCACGCCATCAATATCGTCTATTGAGTTTCCTAGGGGAACACCGTCAATGTCATCAACTGGTACTCCATCTATAGAGGTTGGATCCCAGGTCATAGGTGACCCATCAAGGTCATCAAGGGGAGTACCATCAAGTTCAACTCTGTCTAGAGGAACACCATCCAACGGCGCTCCATCCAGATCAGGAGATTCAGGCTAGTGAAGAGGTAACAAATTAATATTATACATAAATATTATACATAAAATAATCTAGAAATAAACTGTATATGATCTGTATAGTGTTCTATCTATTGGCCATAGCTCACCTCTGCTTTCTCAATGACTTCCTCTCCAGGTTTAATGAGTCCCAGGAATATATTCTGCAGTTGGATCAGGAAGGAGTCTGGATAAACTGCCCAGTCTTCCCACGCACGAAAACATCCCATGATCCTTTGCTGCAAAAAGAGAGAAATGTATGAGAGAACTGTCGTTGGGGAGTGGGATCACAGATCTCTGCAGGGGAGGAGATCAACAAAGATGAAGTGCTAGAACAGAGCATTCTCACCTTAAACTGCTCTGCCTGGAGTCGAGCCTGGATGTTCCGATATGCTTCACTGATGTCTCCAAATATCTGAGGCAGCTTTGTCTCAAAACTATTACACAATAAAAAGAAAACACTTTTCATTAGAGACAACGCTCAAGTTGTGATGTAACTGAAGTAGCGACTTCTTCAATACTGTGACGTACATTCAAGTGAAACAAAGAAGAAAAGAAAAAGTGAAGTGGGGACTTCAATCCACTGGTTGATGAATTGATGGAGGCAGATCTGAATGTAAGTTTGCTGTTGATCATAAGAAAGGGGTTGGACTAAAGTTGACTAAATGATTGGAGAAGTCTGGTATACGTGATTAAAGAGAAGTTTGTTGTTCCACCAGAAAATATTACATTTTCATATTTAAAAAAAAATAAAAATTGTGCATGGATGAATGGTTCGCAATAAGATCAATAACATACATTTAGAAAATAGTTTGCATTTAATGCCAACTTTAGGACAAAAATCTTAATCGTATCAATGAAATAGGTTTAAAATTGTTAAAAAACTTACAAAAAGCACAAAAACAATCAAAAACATAACATAACAAACAAACATTTTGCACAATTAACTCACAATTTGCGGTAATATGATGCATTAGCCACTTTGGCACAGGAGTTGTAAAGGATGTCAGATATCAGGTAAAGTCTGGCAATCTGCAATTCACAAGACATCAGACAAAATGTCCCAAAAGTGTAAAGAAGAGCTATGCAACAAACACCAAACTGTGATTTCCAACTGTGTCTTTGTACTATTGTAGATGTGTGTACCTTCTTCTGCAGTGGTGTGTGCGCTATAGCCAGAGATTCAGTGATGCAGGAGACGACCTCCTCAGCAGCCTCTGCTCTCTCTAGGCAGAACAGCATTGCATCACCGATTTCATCTCTGCGAGGAGTCAGCCCTCTCAGCAAGGCTTCCAATCGCTCTCTGTGCCTGAGACGTAAAACATACATTCAACATGTACATGCATTACAGGACCAAAAGAATGTGGGCAACTAAACACTACAGGCCTATTTGCATTTTATTTTAAAGAAAAAACGTGCAAACAAAAAGCGAGACAGCATACTACATCCATTTTTGGAACACACTCCTTACTCTGTCTTCAGTTGCCCTTTCTTTGGCTCTTCCTCTTGTGAAGGGAAAGAGATCTCTTCTATTTCCTCATCGCCATGGAGATATGGGTTAAGTAGAGGGGGCTTCCAAAGAGAGCCGCCCCTAAACATTCTGAAAGGGGACGTCCTCCATTTATTTGGGTTTTCTCCCTGAGAGAAGGACAGAGAGACAGTGAAATGTAAAACAGTTTACATATAGGCACAAAAGCAAATGTGGCATGATTTATCTTTGAGAGTAAGACTGCCTGGCCAATAAAGTCTCATTTACCTGTAGAATGGAGTAGAGCTTCCATCTGTAGTACACATGCTCCTGACTCTTATTATCAAACAAAAACCTGCAACATTAACCAGACCTGGGTTGGATATGGCATTTAAAAAAAATTTTGACCATAAATCTGAATTAAATGAAAGTTCGAAAAGTTCTGTTATCATTTACTCACCCTCATGTTCTAACCTGAGTAATTGTCTTTCTTCCATAAAGCACAAAAAATATATATTTAGCAAAATGACGATGTTGCTCTTTTCCACAACAAAAGTGAATGGTGGGTGACATCAATGATGCCAAACGTTGTTGGTTCTCATAAAATTGAAATTTGAGCATATTCAAATTGCACAAAAACATTAAACATTTCTAAACTTCAATATCATGTAGCTTTGGAAGACTTGTATATATATATATACTTATATATATATATATATATATATATATATATATATATATATATATATATATATATATATATATATAGCTAATATAGTGAATAAGTCGTGCCATCCTATTACCAATTTACGTTGTATGAAAAAGAGAAGCATGAACATCCTGCCTAATGTCTCCTTTTGTGATTTATGGTAAAAAGAAAGTCATACTGGTTCAAAGACATGAGGGCGAGTAAATTACCATTTTTATTTTTGTGTGAAAGGTGAAGGTGAAGATGATGAATGGATAGAAAACAATACAAGCTATCCAGTATAATAAAATATCAAATATCTATAACAAGCAGAATACTCCTTGCATACCTGAAGTCTGGGTTGTTCTTTTCCCGGCTCATGATGATGGCTTCAAACATGGGACCCTCTCTTACCACAAACTCAATCATTCTGTGTATTAAGCCCAGGAGGTTCCTATCAGCCACAAAAGAGATGGATGAGAGAGTGAACAAGGGCACTCTCTTCTCTTCTCAACTTTCTCAATCACTCCATAGAGTCCTTACAGCCTTACCATGTCAGTTCTATCTTTTTTTCTTCTTTCATTTTCACTGTCTGGCACTTTGAAACTTGTATTTTGCTCAGAATTTTCTGTCCACTCCAAATCAGATTGTTTTCTGATGTTACCGTGGCCCATGAGACCGTTTGGGAGTGTGTTTTGCTATAATGTTAGCTCCTGAAGTTCACAGAAGGCCACTGTGTGACATTCTACACATTTTCACATATGCCAATACTGGGTATAAAACTATTTATATTCCTTAAACCGCAACTGTATTAACAGAATAATGAAGTTAGTGAAGTTGCTGATGTTGCTAAAGATGGGTAACCTCTAAGCATGTAAATGTATCTGGGAGCGTATGAGTGATTGCCTTGGTTACGATCTAAGATCAGTGATGTACAATAGTAGCTTTCCGATGATCTGACCACTGTGATTTAGACGTCAGTCTACAGGTGTGTGCTTGTGTGTGTTTCAGTGGCAATGGTGTTTTAATAAATGGACAGAGAATGTGTACCTTTCTGGGGGGATTACCACTGTCACTACGGCCTCGGACAGAGTCTGTTCATGACGTCAAACCAAATGATGAAGATACAAAAATACAGTGAGTTTATATTTAAACAAACTGCAGAATATTCATGATTAATATCATCAGCAGCAGCTAAACCTCTGGAAACATGCTCCGCAAACAGACGAGTTCATCTCAACGCTGTTTCTGGCTCTGTCTCGGGGACATTCTGTGTATTTTAGATTGCTTCCTTCCACCTGAATGGATTCACTAAGGTCATTGGCTCTTTTTTATTCAAGTTTAAAGCCCACAAACAAATGAATAAAAAATGAGCCCACCCAAAGATACAATTGCTGAATTATCTAAGATCAAATCATCTCTGACATACCAACAGAAATATCTAAGAAGCTAGACAGATTGGTAGGAATGAAGTGTCTCTTCTTACACAGGATGCCCCCCAGGCTTATGAACATCAATGATTTTTATAACTGACCAAGATTACTGCAGTGTTTCTGTACAGATTCCTGGTTTAATCTGCTTTTGATTCTTTGTCTGGTACAATATACATACATGAGTCCAATCAAACAACTCAAATTAGTCTAAAGTGTTATCACAGAGTTGATTCTGTAACTTTCCTCAAACAAAAAATTAGTTTATCACACATCATATTTCTCTACATATAATATACTATTGTTTAAAAGTTTGGGGTAACTTCAATTCTTTAAGAAATACATTTTATTCAGAGAGGCCACAAAAAAATTTAATTGTTATTTATTATCTTTTAAAAGGTTTCTATTTCAAACAAATTCTGTTCTTCAGATCTTTTTTAATTTAACAAAGAAAAATAATGTATGATGGTTTCCACAAACAATATTAAGTATCAATACATTAATATTTCAACAATAATAATAATAAAAAATTCTTGAGCTGCAAATCAGCATAATATAACGGTTTCTGAAGGATCATGTGACAGTAATGATGCTGATAATTCAGTTTTGCCATCACAGAAATAACATTTCAAAATATATTAAGATAGAAGACAAAATATTTCACATTATTAGTTTTACTGTATTTTTTTGATCAAATAAATGAGCCTTAATGAACTTAAGAGATTTCTTTCAGAGAAATCTTACTGCCCGCAAACTTTTGAACAGCAGTGTAATTCTCTAATGTTTAAAGAAAAATAATACCAAAATATTTCATCTAAAATTAAACGTTTTCATTCCATTCAGATTCCAAAATTGAATTAGCTTATTTATTTATTCCTTTTAACACTCAACCATGACCTTTGTATCAGCCTAAAACCACTGGACAGGAATCTCATTTTTCTTTGGCTACTTTTTTTAATTTAATGATAATTTACTCAGTAATGATCTATGCTCCCAGAATACTTTGCCAGCAGAAAAACCTCAATTAAAGATCTTGACTTCAGCATACCAAACTCTAGACCAGGAGACAGTGTGTGTGGTTACCTTGTAAAAGTCTTCCTGTGAGCGACTTCGTGGTTTGGTGAAGTCATTTCTGAAGCGGTCTCTGGGTTGGGCGTTGAATGGCAGTCCAGAGGGTGGAGGGGGGGCAGTGGTCTTCAGCACCCCGATTGGGGTGTAAAGAGGTTGTGGGGGAATACGTACTGCCTTCCCCCAACCCAGTTTCATTTCAAAACCCATTACTGTTTTACCTGCAAAACACAGACACCAGAGCACAAAGGTCAAAACTGTCCAAGTACCTTCATCGCAGGTGTCAGTCTGTCTCATTTACACTGGTTTGAGGACTGATGATGTCTCACCGTCCAGCGCAGCCAGAGCACGCTCTGCATCTTTCCGTGTCATGAACGCAACAAAACCGCGGTTGGTGACTCTTGTTCTCTCCTCATCAGTGCGAGGCCACATGATCTTTACACTGGCCAGAGGGCCGTATTTTCCAAACTCCTTACAGAGCATCTCCTCTGTCATCTAATGAGAGAGTCAAAGCTTAGTAAATAAGTGTATCACACCTGTGTAATTACAAGACAGCCATATGGTCACTGCTGTGCAGTTTGTTAAAGCATAACCATGTGATTTTTGTGCTGTCCAGATTTTTCCATGAATTATATGGTAATTAGCAGACAAATTGCTGTGGCCTCTTTTCACCTTGGGGTTGATGCAGCCGATGTAAAGGTTTGTTGTGTTTGGCACTGCAGGATCATCATCAAATACTGCAAACATAATACATAAAAAGGTTTTAGGCTTCCAATGAGTTTCTAAAAAGAAACATGGTGTACGTTTGTCATACTTACTTGATCTTCGTGTCAGAGGTAAATCTAGATCTGGGTATACGCCTCCAGAGTCCCCTTTCTTTCTTTTGTATCGCTCCTCTCTTTCCTCCTGTATTCTGAATGACAGATTGAATGAAGACAGAACACTTTTGTAGCTACAATTTTCTAACACTGAAGTCTCAAAGTCACAATTAAACGGAAGTAGCGACAGATCTTTTCTACTGGATTGTGTGATGGATTATTGAAAAATAACAAATGTAGGATAGGGTCTTGGTTCTATGCATCGGTTGTCGATTGGATTTTGAAATATGGGCGTAGAGTTAAAAAAAAGAAAGAATGCAAGCTTGTGGTCGTTTGTGGAGTTGCAGGGTTTAAGCGGACTAAAATGATTGAAGTCCGGCATACTTCACCAGAGAGAAGTCTGTCGTTTCCACCAGAAGTGAATGAAACATACATGGATAAATTGTTCACAATAAGATCATGCATTTAAAAAATAGATAAAGCTTTTATTGGACTTAAATCAGACTGATATACAGATCCTTGGCGTTTTGTTTTAGATGACCAAGACAGAAAAGAAAGAAAGTAAACAATGAAAGAAACACTGACTGTTTTAATTCCTCTTTAAAAAGCTCCAGATTACTCTTCTTCTTCTCCTCTGTTTTCTTTTTAACTGCCTAGAATGGAAAAACAACGATGTTATGCTAAATATTGTATTTTGTGATTGACAGCAAAATGGATTGAGTCGTGTATACTGATTATGATGATCTTCTCATCTTGCTCCTTCTGACCCAATCTTACCTCTCAATACTGAGGATATTAAGCTCATCTGATTACAGTAGACAGAAGCTCACTTACAGCTTTTTTAACTTCTGTAGGTTGAACAGGTGAGGCATTCTGAGGTGGAGAATTGAATTTAGAGGCGGGTCTGTAGAGTTTGCTCTTCTTCACCTCTGCGGCTTCTTCCTCTGAGAGATGAATAACAAACACATTAATTTTGAAAAGTTCAAGGAGTCAGTAACTAGATCACTGGTTTACTGTTTCAAACTAATGGGATCTAATGGGATGAAAACATATTTTATATTTCAGAAATCTGAGCAGTGCTGTTATTAACTAAAACTACAACTAAAACTATTGAACATACATTTCAAATAAAAAAGTAATCACATGTAAGTATCAGCTAAAACACGAACTATAAAATAACTTAAATAAAAAATAGATATGCCTAATTGAGAGCCTAGAGCCTAACTGAAACAAAACATGTAAAAGTACTGAAACTGAAATAAACATAAAGCCAAATACTGACTATGAATCAGAGACTAGAAACAGAAATTAGCACTACAGCTCACCTTTAGTTGCATTTACAATGCCTCCTCGTACAAATGTCTTCACTCCACTTTTGTCATTAGTGTCAAAAGAAGCTAAAAATTCCTCAAAGACTTCAGCAGCTTTCTCCTCCTCCTGAAAACAGTAAGACAGAGAAAAGTCTTATTAATCATAATGGTAAATGGTTTTAATTAATCATTTGTTTTCACCTGTAGTTTTTTTTATAGGCTATATATTTTTAACTATTCACTACTATTCTACAGAGCTGCAAATGACATGATATTGTGGCTTTAAGAATGAATTAAGAATGCATTCCCAACTTTGTTCTCTCGTTATGGTTAAATCATGGTCAGGTTGTACCAATTAATTTCCTTATTTTAATTTAAGGAAATGTTGTTCCAAAGAACCAATATGCTGTTGTTGAAATACTAGCTATAGTAACAGGACTACTGTTTGTCTGAACCCGCATGGTGTTCTGCTGGAGACTAACAACAAACTCTTGGCTGTACAGCCTACTCTTGTCTTTTTTGTTGTTGTTGTTCTTTCTTGTCATGTGTTCATAATCTTTGCTTTATTTTTCAATAAGCATTATTTTGCTTCACTTCAGCTAAAATAAAGAGCACTCTTGCCTTGTGTTTGTGCATTTTTGGGGTGGATCAATGAAGGGAGGGGTGTGTTTGTTTGGGTTGATACTTGATATCAAACAGAAATTTCTTAAAGCCCCAGTGAACCAAAAGTACCAAATGAGTTTTCTTCAGTGCTGACATATTTCCAAGTGAAATGGAATATTGAACAGAGGGCAGGGTTTTACTTCAGCGCTCTTCCTCTTCTTCTCGCACTCATAGGAGACTAACGGTTGGAGGGGAGTGGTTAAGGATATTCAAACCTATGGTGTTAAACTGCCGTCATCTGAAAAGGGACATTGTTTCCAGACACTGTTTTTTTTTTCTTCTGTGTATTAACTTGCACGGATTAATTGTTCACCCTAATACCTTTAATATGTGCTAACAAAGTAAATAGGGTACATTTTTATTTCATGAGGACTTTAATGCACTTTTAAATCCCAGCCACAACTAAACTAACGCAAGGGAATGAATAAATTAATTACAGTGGCCACTAATTCGATATCTAATAAACATTTTGCTGACAAAAACTTACCTTTTTCTTCATTTCCTCTTGTTCTCTTTTCGTTAGTGTCCTCTTCACCCCCACAGATTTCCCTTTTTTGTCTGCCATGTCAACTCTCTAAAACAACAGAAATATACTGTAACTCAGATCACTGTAATGCCGTCTATTACATCATGTAACCACTTATTCAGGATTTGGGGGACTACATATAACAATTTCAGAACCAAATATTCTAGTGGTTATACTAGTCTGGGCTGCATCTCCCACAAGCATCATAAGATGTTTGTAGAACAATTGCCACCAAAGGTTTCTACGAACTTAGGCCAATGATGCTTTTAGAAAACACAGCCCTGAATGCTGGGGGTCAAGACCTTTGAATACCTGACACATTTACCTAAAATACATGACTTAATGACAAGATTTCTGAAAATAAGTGTGAAATCTTTTGCACTCCATCAATACGACCTCTTCTTGATCTGAACCGAGGACAGCAAAATGCAGAACTGGTGAAGATGCAAAGCATCTTTAAAATATGCTGGATTACAAACCCTGCCTTATTATGAGACAATTTTACTGCACACTAAGAAACATTTTGTGTGTATGATTTACGACACGAGAAGATTGCCATAATGGCACTATTCGGTTTTATAAGTTACTGCATTATCTTTCAGTAGTCATAGACCTACTGTTGGTGGGGTCTTCATTACTTAATATGCGACCGTCTCCTAACCTAGTGAGCTGCCTACCTAGACAGCTTTTGTGGGCATCACAGACGCCGACAGTCTCCCCAAAAGCTAGCCTAGGTGGGAAGCTGACCAGGTTGGAAAGACAGCCTGTATGTGTAAGTTAGCGTATGGGCTAACACCTCTAGTCCTCCGGGCCTCCTTTAAACTTGACAACATTCTGCTGTCAGCTGCTTTAACGCTGCTGGAGGAAGTAACGGAAGTAACCTATCTGATGCAGCAACCAGTTACACATCTGTAAACAGTGTATATAGCGACTTACACAGATCTTGCGTTGCAAAAACGAAACCGTTCGTTTGTTGTTAATCCGCCATTTTGAATTCACTAGAAATGGAAATAGCGGAAAAATGACGTCGCGTTACAAACACCAATCAGAGCTGAAAACGCCTCATTCTGCGACTGCGGTGGATCTTGAGAGTCCGCCGTCACTTCTGTGTTAAAAAAAACCCCGACTATGCCCGTCTAATGTTAGAAAGCATTTATATAAAATTGTGTAAGAGAATACAAACATGAACATTATTAATTCTAATTTGATTATTTATAGATGACAAGAACATAAACAGGCTGAATTAGATAGATAGATTTCAAAGAGGATATTTTGAGAAATGTACGTAGTTTTTCTTCTTTTCCCATATGTCAATGATAACCAAAACTATTTAGTTACCAATATTTAAAATGTCTTATTTTGTGTTTCACAGATTAAAGATATAGCCATTCAGATTTGGAAGAACATGAAAAAAAATGAAAAAAAGAAAATGATGACAGATTGTTCATTTGTGTTGACTTTCCCTTTAAGCAGCATGTCACTAAAAGAAAACTGAAAGATGGACCACACAGAAAACACAAAATAATACTTTGTCAAAAGTGTGTTTATTGATATAATAAATGTAAACAACTTCTTTGCATATTTACATTTTCTTTGATGTCTATGGCTAATTTGTATTACTGAGATAAACTTTTCAAGTGTCAGAATGCAAAACAGTATTACACTGTATACGAAGAGGCACTTCATTATCCTCTGTCTGAGGTACCTTCAAGTGCAGTTTTCCTTTAAAAATGTAAAAATCATCATATAACAAACAATTGACATTTTCTTTTAAAAAGGACAATCTAATTGTTTGTACAATCAAATAAAAACCTCATCTCACTGTCAGAAATCTTTCAAATATTTACAATTTCTTTTTTTTTCTACGATTGCTTCCACATGAAAATTAAAAAAAACACACACAGTTAGTGAAACCTGACACTCAAGGAGCAAACCCTCTGTCCAGATTTGCACGACTATAGTCACATCCTGCACATTTTTTTTCTCACTTCACTACACACACTTCTCTACATTAGACACAGAAATCTAACAATGTCACTGCTTTCCAAAATACCACTTCAATGAACCAATTGTTTGAAAATGGCCGTCAAGTGTGCAGACACTTGTAAGTGCCTAAATGTTAACTCAACAATCAGATGTAAGCACTTTAAAAAAGGCAACCGGTGAGTTAACCTGTCTTCAACAAGAATGGAAGGCAATGTTGTAGTAAGAGGAAGAGGGAGAGGGAGTATGAGAGGGTGAGCCTGTGGAAGAAGAGGAAGAGGTAGACCTGGAGGAGGATGTGGACAAAAAGAGACGAGGACCATATTAACCAGATGCGATTCGAAATGCTGTAGACCATGTGTTGGCACTAAGAGAGGCTGGACAGAGGGTTCAGCCCAACCTTAGCAGATATACTGTTTCTACAGTAATTCTGACATTTCTCAAGAGCACAGGTAAAAAAAAAAAAAAAAAAAAAAAAAAAAACACTAAACTTTTCTCTGCTGTCTACAGTTTAATCAGTATAATGTAGCGTACTTTATGACCTCCATCAGTACTTTTGGTACCCATTCACTGTATTTCATGTTTGAAACAATGTCTTGTGTGCTGTCCTGTGACATTTTACATACATTTTGATTGGTCTACATAGGATTGAGTGTGTAAGTGGTGTGTAAGTGGTTCAAACATAATTAGATTTGAATGTCAAAATTGGGATTTGTTAAATTAGTGTTTAGTTTAGAACTGAGGTGTTTCTTCTACTCATGTGTGAATTGTGTGTAGTGTTTTGACAAAACAGTCTTTTTAAAATCGAGCTTAAGCAATCATTAAAAAAACTGTAGTTGAATCACACCATTACAGTAAATTGTAGTGCACCAAAATGATTATTAAAAATGTTAAGTTTTCATTTAGCTGAAAACCAGAAATGAAACCGAAATTAAGTTTTGTTAATTCAATTTCGGTGATTGGCTCAAGATGTCATGTTCAGGTGATAAATGAAACCAAGTAAACTTCTTCAGCAACAGGCCGCCTCATGATATTTCAGTCAAACTAATTTTACAAATTGTCACTCTAGCATAATTTTTGTTTATGATGAAGAGCATTTTGCTTATCTACATTGTTTGTAAGAAATAGACACTGACACAGAAACGCATTTAAAAATCTATGTTTCAGTTTATGATTACACCTTTCTGCATACAGTACTGTTCTGCATACTGCATACAGTATTGTTCAAAAGTTTGGGGTTTGGAATATTTTACATAAAAAATTGTAATTGGTTGCTGAAATATCGGTGCATCCCTAGCAGTAAACACCACTAATTTGTTAAAATAAACTATTTTTATTCTAATCACTGAAGAGTTACTGTTCGACCAGCTCCTCTAAATCCTCCCCTCCCTCTTGTCAAGCCTCGTCCCCCTCTTGTCACACCAACCCCTCCTCTTCCTCTTCCTCTTCCCAACCCCACAATGTTTCCTCTTCCTCTACCCCTTCCACCCCCCACAATATTTCCTCTTCCTCTACCCCTTCCACCCCCCACAAAGTTTCCTCTTCCTCTGCCTCTTCCAGCACCTATAATGTTTCCTCTTCCTCTGCCTCTTCCAGCACTTATAATGTTTCCTCTTCCTCTGCCTCGTCCACCCCCAACATTGTTTCCTCTTCCTCTGCCTCTTCCGTCTCCTTCAACAGCTCCTCTTCCACCGCCCCTTCCCCGTCCTTGCCCTCTGAACCTCAGGTCAGTGAAACGGTCATTGAGGGATACGGTAGTCTGTGTAACAAAATAAAAACAGAGGCTCTAAAAGCTGATAGAAAAGGGAAAAAAAGTATTTCCTATCTTAACAAAAACTAAGCCAATAAAATTCAATAAATTTCTGACCCTCCTACTTTACTGGGTGTACAGGTTGTGCCAGATGGCTAAACTCACCTGGTTAGTGGTTGCTTTGTAGTTAAATTGCAAAGGAATCCCCTTAGGTGAAGAAGTACCGGCTCCTCTAGAAGATCTGCCCCTTAACACTGCCCCACCCCTCCTAGTGTGATTAGGTGTTATCCTGAAGGAAAGAAAAAAGCAAGAGAGAGAGAGACAAAGAAAAGGTAAATAAAAAAAAACAAAAACAGATGTACCAGTGAATTAGATGCCAGCGAGGAAGGTTCATTCACTCACACAGCAACAGGTGCAGATTTAGCATTTGGCAGGGAAACTGTCAGCGTTGAGCCAGATGGTGCTGTTCTTTGACTTCAGTATGTGTGTTGATGTGGGTGTGACAGACACAGAGAGAGAAACACATTTTGTTAACACACCTTGAGATGACTTAAGGATATGTCATATTAACACGTAAAGAAACTCACCTTCTTATTTTCTGATACTTTTGTAATTTCTCAGCCATTTTTGTGGTAGAAAACTAAGGAAACAAAAGAACTATAGGTTATAAAACAAAATCAATCCACGTGTAAGTAGTTTATAATGTAACTTTTCCCCCTTCTTACTCCTCTGTCTAATACGAATGGTCTTCCACCCCGTTGTCCTCTTGCTGACATTGCACCCCTACAACAACAAAAACAATTACAGTACATTAAATTATTGAGCCAAAGCATGACTATTTCTACCAACTGGATTTGAATACAATCCTGTTACATTAGATGTTTTATTATCAGGGTTTTATTTTTTATACATTTAGACACATATGTGTATTTTTAGATTCTGCTCTGTTTTATTGTAGGAGAATATAATATTAAATACTTTATTATATACACAGCGATAAATACTTTAGTTTTATTTAGTTAGGTTTTCTTTAGTATACTTTATTACTAAGACTGGGATTCTTGCATTTGATTTGGTATTGGTATGTTTAGATATATTCATCAAATGCCCTATCATTACTACATAATACATAAAATACTGTAATATTATTATAGTTGTAATGGGCGGTGAATCAGGAACAGGCTGAAGAATCAGAAGATCAAAATACAAACTGAAACTTTAATAATAACGCTCCAACATAACAGATCCAGATGACTAGACCAAGACTGAGTGAACGAGATAATTAACTAAACACAGCTGAACAGAACTTAACTAACAGGGTAACCTAGGAAACTGACAAGAATATAAGTTTAACCGCTAGAGGTTGCTTATTCAAAACAATAACAAAGACGTAGCTTGATGAGGACATGAATGAGCATGGAATCATGAGAGGCATAGTCTTTATCTCTACAGCTGATGGAAAGAAAGAGTGTTCATGAGTGAGCAAATGTATTAAAGTTTTATTAACATTACTGTAGTATGAAGCAGGGTGCGGCTGAGAGCCTGGGTCATTTTAAATTGCTGTTTTTAGTTGTGCTTATATGCCACAATCAGACACTATTTTGTGTTTTTTTATGCATATTTTACGATCAAAGTTACGTTTAGCAAATTTAATCTGTCCGCGAGTGTCGTCTAGCAACTCTCAATACCCTTCTGAGCTGTATTCCCCTAACTCTTGCCGGGCCAATCACATCGTGTATAGAGTCGGTGGGAAGTTATGATATAATGTTACTCTGTGTGTTCGCTTGGTGGCTGCTATGAGACACTTGGTGCACGCTGCAGTAAGCTAGACCAATAATAGAATATCATAATAATAAAAGCTGGATGACTTGAGTTGCTAAATGGCATGCAATTCATTTTAAAACATTGTATAGTGGAAAAAATGCTGTATTTGCTACTACAAATAAAGCTGTTTTATTTTGCTATGTTAGCCACTTACTTTTTGGGTACAAACATACTACTTGCAGTAAATCAAGAAAACAAGAGATTCAAACAATAAGACTAGCTGTGTAATCGAACTGTGTTACCGATTAAACAGACAAGCTACTGTAGTTCAAATTGTTCAAGAAGTTAATGCTGGTTCTGACAGAAAGGTGTCTGAATACACAGGGCATCGCAGCCTGTTGCGTATGGGGCTACATAGCCGCTGACCCCTGTCCACCGTTGAAAGCGCCAATGTGAGCATCATAAATGGACCACCACAGAGCAATGGAAGAAGGTGACGTGGTCTGAAGAATCATGTTTTCTTTTGTATCACATGCATGGCCAGTGCATTCCCTACTTACCTGGGGAACACATTGCACCAGAATGCACTATAGGAAAAAGGAAGCAATGTGATGGTTTGGGCAATGTTCTGCTGGGAAACCTTGGGTCCTGTCATCTATGTGGATGTTACTTTGACACATACCACCTACCTAAGCATTATTGCAGACCGTGTACACCCTTTAATGGAAATGGCATTCCCTAGTGGGTGTGGCCACTCTCAGCAGGATAATGCGCCCATGCCACAAAGCAAAAATGGTTCAAGAATGGTTTGAGGAGCACAGCAACTAGTTTGAGGTGTTGACATGGCCCCCTAATTCACCCTTCACGGCGAGTTTGATTGGCAGGCGCTCTGACCAATCACAACGCCGATATTGTGCGCCCCCCCGTTGCTATTCGCCATTTGTCCGACAAACAAACCACCACGCTTAGTAGACTGATGTAGTTTTTAACATGAAAAATTGTAAAAATGTGCTCGTATGGGACTTGCAACGCAGACAGCAGGTATCCAGAAAGGCTTGGCGATGTAGTTTCATCCGTTCCTGAAACCTGTCCGAAATCCTCATCTGTCAGAATTCAGACAACGCTCTACACAAACTTCACGTCTGAATTGTGTCATACAAGTCTAGCTTATTGGTACAGTAATTTATACCACAGTAATTTAAATGGTTCATCATATTTGGTATTTATATCCTCATTTATAAATCGTGAAAAACAACACACCTGTCATTGCTGTAGTGACAGAAGATGGGTTTCCGTTTTCGGTTCACCTTCGCCACTAACGTTACAACAGCTGTTACGGGCTGCAGTGTCATTTTTCTGCCACTGTTGTGGCAGGCTTGTGGAGGTCTGGCCTGTAATACTGGTAATATTTGGGCTTTACAGAGGTCCAGGGTATAGATAAGACCAACTGCATGAGCACAGAAACCTGTGGAGCTAACCACACATTATGTCCTTACCTTACAG
The DNA here is from genome assembly GCF_024679245.1 of Pseudorasbora parva. NCBI lineage: Eukaryota > Metazoa > Chordata > Actinopteri > Cypriniformes > Gobionidae > Pseudorasbora > Pseudorasbora parva. The sequence goes on from NC_090174.1 coordinate 33,239,256, forward strand.
CACACTTAATAATGTTACGGTTGTTAGCTAACGGTAGCTGAATAACTGAATATGATGTTATATATGATCTTTTAATGATTATAATAGTGAGCAGACACCCAGCTTGCTTTACGGGAACAGTGTTGCTCCTTAATGTTGCTATCCTCTCTCTCAATCGCCAAGTAATGCGGTTGTTCAGTTTTACTCTGTCACTTGTAGGCTTTGGCTACGATCTTTATTTTGTTTATTTCATTTCTAGTCACGTTCACATCCTGAAAAAAATCCCTCAAATGCATAAAGCAGACATTTCTTTCTGCTTCTGTCTGAAATCAACATGTCATTTTTCCAGAAATTGATCACTATTTCCCCAGGGAGTGCACGAATTGACAGTGGGAGCGCCATTGCGGGTATCGAACACTTGTAGGACATATAGCAACAGTAACTAAGGGGGCTGGTCTTTGCGAAGGGTGAATTCCCCAGATCTCAATCCAATCGAGCATCTGAGGGATGTGCTGAATAAACAAGTCTGATCGATGGAGGCCCCACCTCGTAACATACAGGACTTAAAGGATCTGCTGCTAACATCTTGGTGCCAGATATCACAGCACACCTTCAGGGGTCTAGTGGAGTCCATGCTTCGATGGGTCAGGGCTGTTTTGGCAGCAAAAGGGGGAACAACACAATATAAGGAAGGTGGTAATAATATTCTGCCTAATTGGTGTATATATAACAATGATTTTTTTTCTGTCGATAAAGGTAACCAAACAGTTGCTTACCTGTTTAATAAAACACAATATTTTAAAGCATATTTGGCATTTCTGTGCGGAAATCAAGGGTAATTTGGATATAATGTAATTGAAAGGCGACACAATGACACGGGCCACTACACTGGTTAAATAGCTGATTTCTCTGGATTTTTAGGAAACATTTGGGATAATAAAAATTCAAAGTCAATATAATATATAACATTGTTCTAGTGATTTTTTATATTTTAATCCAAAAATCTTACATATTGTGCCTTTAAGATGATAAAGGTAAAACAGAGAAGAGATAGAACCTGCTTAGTCCGCCTCTTCCTCTACCTCTTCCTCGTCCTCTGAATGTCCCCCTCGATGTGAATGTGGTCTGGTCAAACTGTCCACCCTATGTCAAGGAGAGAGCAATAACTGGTTTCAATTACATAATTCTATTTAAGCCACAGAAACAACAATACATTTCATACCGTGGTAGCAGCAGCGTCTCTGTTTAGTGAACCCCCTCTTGACACCATTCCCCTCCCGGTTCCCCTTTGTCTCCTCAAACCTCTCAACCTGCTAGGACCTGTGGGACAAGCCTCTATTAGAAACTTGTTTACCAAGCATTTAAATACAGTTCACTTGAAGCATTTTTACAGATCTGGCCAGGCAGAAGTCACATGTCAATAGTCAAAATTTATCAGCTGTCACAAATGTAAGTGTGCTTGCCTTGGTACTGCTGCGCTCCTCGCCTGAGTCCCCTCTGCTGCTGTGGAACCTGATTGAGTTTCTTCAAGACGTTGTCCCTGTTAGAAGCACGTTTACTTCTAGCTCTGTTTGCCTTCTGCTCTTTCTTATTCAGCTTTATAATGTCATCTGTGAAAACAAAAGGCAAAAAAAGTGTTGTTTACCAAAAGAGTAAACATTCAATTTAAAGATGAATGATATAAAAAATATTTTAAAAAGTTAAAATTTGGATATACTTCTGTGAAATCTACTTTATATTATTGATAATACACTAATAGGTGTAAGCCTATTGGTGTTTTGACTCAGTATAAGTATATTATGAATTGAGAACTGAATTATTTTCCACAGAACGCTTGAATAGAGTCTACAAGGGCGCACCCTGACTACAGGTGGATGAAAGTTTTATTTTCCTTATAGCCTACTTTTAACTCATTTTTTTAATTCACGTATCATTAAAGTAATTTATTATCCTGCTAAACTCAAGGCAAATGATTTGTGCACGAGCACGTTGGTGACAGCTGTTGAATGTTTGTGACAGCTGAGTGAGCTGACCACTGTTTCTCTACAAGGAACACCACAGAAGCGAAACCATACGGATCCTGCCAACGCATCCAAATCACAATGTCTATCCTCGCAATTACTAACCTAAAGACAGGTCGATTTTGTCCGAACTTGAAGCGTGAGACTCCTGCATTTGATCTGTACTCTCCATCTGTACCTCATTCTCCCCCATTTCGTCTTCCAAGTGTCGTTATGCACGCAAAAGTTTCAAAGGCGTCACGTGTCAGTGTTTCTGACGGCTCGAAAAATCTAAAGTATTTATACTCGGTTACTTCCAAACGTGACAGAATACAGAAACGCCAACAACAAGACAATGAAACTTTTAAAATCGACCAGGTTTCAAGGCGCTTTCCTTGTGTTTATTTGTGTCGATCAAGTGAATGGTGAGACCCAGCCCAGCAGCACGTGAATCAGACGACCAATGAGGCAAGTGCCCTTAAAATAGCGCAATGTCTAATCCTGGACAGGGTCTGTCCATTTTTCTCTCTAAATAAAACAAGTTTCCTCTCAGTATTATATTATATTAAACACTATTATACATTAGTAGTATAAATATACTACTAATGTATAATAGTGTTTAATATAAAATGCTATTTAAAAATGCTATCATAAATGAAGGCTATACCCAGTGTTTACACTATGTCAAAATTCATTGTAAATTGTAAAGTAATTTTCTTTTTTATAAGAAAGTCTTCTTCTTTTCTTCTTTCTTCACTCGTCAATTAGCCTAATGAGTGATACAGCTGCAGCCTACTGTTGCTGTGGTTAGCATGGCTTTGTACCAGTAGAAAACTGGGAGTATATTCAAATGATCATGCTAAAAAAAAAACAGATTATACAAAATGACGATATTTGCCCAGAAATCCCAGAAATAAATTACCTAAATCTCTCGTCTAAGCTGGGTGATAAGGCAGAAAGCACGGTCATTCGAATATACTCACTGATTTCTGATACAAAGCCATATGCTAAATCACTGAAGTAACGTTTAAGAAGTTGCCTAACCACTGCAGTTTACCATCATTACTTGACGAATAGGACTTTTTGGCCAGAGGCTAAAGACTAAAGCCAGCAGAAGGAGCTATTTCCGCATGTTTTCAAACCAGCCAGGAATGGGGGCATCTCACTCACAGCACTCCGCTCGGACAGCCGGCATTCATGTAAACAGAGCGGTGCGGAGCAAAGTGAGTGTTTCAACTTTTCAAATAAATTTATATGAAAGTTAAGTTTCCAAAGGCTTTAACTGAAAACTCGCCAAAATGAACACGTGCTGAACTTATGCCAGGGCCGCGATTACCTCAGCTCTTCGCTCTTGTGGTGAATGTAATCTGACTCCTGTGCTGCGACTCTCACTCAGCTCACTCACATTATATTGAACAGACACATTCAGTTTTTGAATGTATATGTTCTCTAACTGAACTAAGTGATTTATTAACACTACGGAGAGGCTTTGTCGCGGTGGGCAAGTGATCCAGTTACCAGTAGCGGTGGCTTTGGGAGTGGCCTCCTACGGCAGCGGAGCAAGTGCATTCTGGGAGTTGTTGTCTTTCATTCGCATGAGGCAAAAATACATTTTCTCTTTTCTCAGTCTAGAAGGCACCGAATTCAAAATAATTTCTACTACATTATGACCCAGTTTAAATACAAAGCTTAATGCTAAATCACTGAAGTTACTTTTTAAGGATGACAGATAAATACCATGGCTAAATATGTGCCCTCTGCAGTTTTTATTACATTGTTTACATTTTATAAAATTTTATTACTTTTCTTTTTAGTTTTATTTATTTCAAAACTGTTTTAATAAAACAGTCCATTTTAGAAGAGAGCTTTTTACATATATTCTTGTAATAGCATAGTTAAGTCACTAATCAAAAGTTTTAATGGAATATTGCAATATTTGTTATAAATGATCTATTCAGGCTCATCAAGGATGGGACAAGAATGACAACCACAGAATGGCCTACATTGAATAAACAAAAATAACTTAGACATAAATACATAAATAAATAAAACAATAACTTAAGATAGACATAAAGTTAAATAAAATTATGAAATGTTTACAAAAAGAAATACATTTTAAACAGCTCTCATATTTTTTTAAACATAATATTTAGGTCCCCCCCCCCCCCCCCGCACACAAACACATACATTTATGAAATACATTTATGAAATACTGAAATGAAATTTTTATGAAATTTAAAAAAGATAGGCTTTTTTTAATGTAATTAACAATTACATTTATGAAATACTAAATGTATCTAAAAGAAGTAGCAGATGAATTAACTAATATTCCCTATTGACAAGATTTGAGATACTGAAGTGCAGATGTCATCAAAATCAATCATCCATTGGTGGAAGTGAGAGAATGCTTCTCTAATTGTGAATTTTGTCATTGTCTTGGAGCACACTAGCTTATAGATAAAAAGCAATATATATATATATATATACACATATATATATATATACATATATATATATATATATATATATATATATATATATATATATATATATATATATATATATTATTATTATTATTATTATTATTATTATTATTATTATTATTATAGATTTTGTAATGGGGTCATTACGTTCCAAGGATTTTCTCTATTCAGCCGCAAGGGTTCGCCTTTGAGCTCCACTGGCCCATTCTCTGTAGCCTAGAGCCTACCACACTCACCGCAACCCTACCACATGAAAGGATACGCCCTAAAAGGAAAGTCATTAAACCCATCGTTTACCTTTTCACTCAACAGTTATTTAAGAGATTAAAAACGCCTATATGACTAAATTATAAACTGTAGCTTTTGAAAGTGATGCAATCAGAATCCATTATTCTCGCCTCACATAAATATCCCCGATGACAAAATACATAACACTGGTCTAATTATGTAAAACAAAAATATGAATGGTTTCTCTTGGTCATCCTTGTACCTGCCGTTAGAGCTGTGCCAAATCCCCCGCCCCTTTCCAGTAGTAGCCCTTCCCCGCCCCAACTCCGTCTGCGTCCTCGGCGCATGCGCGGCACGCCAGGCAGCCCCCTATTATTATTGTAAGAATAATTTCACTTATGAAAATGGCGGCGAGTCAGGGAGCTGTGGGACCCGCGGCGGCTCTCCAGAGCCAGCATTATCTGAACGTCGCGCACTGGAACCCGGGCGTGATGCAACAGCAGCAGCAGCAGCACCAGCACCCGCTACACACCGCACGCAGTCTGGAACGTGCACTGGAAGATGCCGTCTGCTCCGGGATGCTCAACATCAGCGGAAGAAAACTGCGCGAATACCCGGGGCTCAACTACGATCTGACCGATACTACACAAGCAGGTGGGTCCCGCAGATGTGGGATAATCTCCTTTCGTGCTCCACTGACACGCTTCTCACTATTCTTGTTTCACGAGGACAACAAAAACATAAACCGAAGAGCGTGGGTGCCTTTTTGGTGCATTTGTGCGGTGTGTCAATGGGTGTTTGTGTGTTCACTACAATGGAGCCAGTGCACATGGTGTGTGTAACGTTACAAGAGAACCGCCTATCACGCGTTATCTCTCGTGTTTTTTGTAGCTTGCGTGCGGTGACAAGCAAATTTAGACTTGGCATTAGAAATACTTGCTTTGGCACTGGCGTCTCTGTTTTGGTTCCACATCCCATTTTTTACATATCATATTTCACGAATAAATGAAACTAGACTTCAGCTTGAACGATAGAAGATAATTTTTATTATCTTTGCTCCAGTAATTCAGCAAGTTTTCACATGCAAACCCGTTGTCACCACTGCAGCCTATCTATAGCCTACTAACAGCACGCGACAAAGAATGCTCTCTTTATATTTGACGGAGCCGTTTTATGTATCATTACGGGAACAGTTTATTTAGTGGATATGGTATTCATGGATGGTAAAATTTAAAAAAAAAAAAAAACATTTTTGAAACCGTAGGTAAATGCAGATAGAGGCTGTAGTGCCAGACAAAAGATGCAGCCCATCGTCTCTATAATAACGCTCCTTCATCCTCTCAGCGCAAGTCAACGTGCAAGCAACTGTGAATGCCATTTAAACACTCATTTTATTTTCAGCTAATCTTTAGAATTATGATTTAGATGTTTGTAATAGTATAACAAGCTGTTGTTTATGTAAATGATTATTGGTCTTGCAAATCAGAGTCTATTGAGCACTAGGCCTATAAGCTCTATTATAAATATTGCAGAATTATATGGATTAGCTAGTAAAAAATGAAATGGCTGCATCTCTTTCGGAAGTGTCTGTGGTCTGTAATGGTAGTCTTGCTGCAGCAAACTGCCATTCAGATGAGAAGCAGACAGTGGGAGGAGGGACACTAATCCATTCATTCATGCACACCTTACACACAGCATCATGTCTACACTCCCATTCAACAGTATTGAGTGTCATTCGTGAATAGGCCTTTTGTGATTATTTGGCTGTCTCAAAACCATTTTAGCTGTATGAAGGCTCGTTTGTTTATATCAAGCCATGTTTTGATTCGCTGACAGTCACACGGCTTGTTGGCCGAAAGAAGCCTGTGGCTGTTTTAGATAACACTAAACATTCACTGGTTTGGTTTTACTGTTACTGTCAGGGTCGTTAGCATGCAGATTGCATTTGTTGATAGCACAGGGCTGCTTTTGTGGACTTTTGTTTGTGTGCATGATGTCTATGCATGTGTCCGAAAGAGGAAATAGTTGTATGTGCACCAGACTGTCACCTATAAAAGGAAGTTACTTTGTCGCTGATTCAACTGAAGATACATGACATGACTGCGCTTCTGCATAAAGAGAAGAGAACCCTCGTCTTGCAATCTGTGTTCTTCTTTGTGAGAATGAAGTTGCTTGTGTGCTTGTTAGTTTTTGTGTATTTTACAGTTTGAGTAAATGTGTAGCGGGGTCTGTTCCAATGGCTTCAGTGACCCACTTGACTGTACTTATTGTCTGTTTGGCCACAAACTTAACACTAGAGTATGAAGACACCCCCAAGTCTCTGATGTTAAAGTGTTACAAATGTGAAGAATTCCCTCTATTTGCCTTCCTTGCCTTCATTTTCCCAGCAGTTTTCCCATTTGAAGAGAACTGTTTATGACATGGGTAAAAAAGGTTGCTGCATATATCTGTCATAATTTGTCTTTATTGATAAACTCTATCACATTTCTGTGAATATGCATGATACACATATTCATATGCCCCAGTGCTGTACATTGCAATGCATCCCAATATCATTCTGTAATGGGATCTTAAATATCAGTTTCAATCCTTCTCACGCAGTTTTCTTTACTATTGTGCAGTACTTTCCCATAGAAGGCTTTAGAGTTTACTATTTAGATGACCTGCTTATCATTTTTCTCATGTAGAAGTTAAGTACGAGTGGCATTTATTAGTGATATTGGAAGATGAAGGGGGAAAAGATGACTTATAAATCTTAATATCAGGTTATCAGACTTTTATCTTTCTGTATACTAAGCACTATAGAATATTAATGTGCAAAGTTGTCTTTCAGGGAAATGACTTGCATTAAGGCAGTTTGTGGTCATGCATGTATATGAATTATGTATGTGTCCGCCGTGAACATAGTGTTGCTTTTAGGATCCCAGTATTAAAGGCTGATGCAGATGTATGCTTATGCTTGCTGTAACTGCTTTTAATAACTGAATAATATTTTCGCTTTAAAGCACATGAAAGTTGTCAGAGATGTTGAAGATTTGACAAAGCATGGAACACAAAATAATATATTTCGAAGAACAGTTTTGGTTACCATTGTCTTCCATTGTTTAGTCAAAATACAGACATTTCTTTAAAAAAACCAATCATTTTTAATGTCTCACAGAATTACATCATACAGTTTTGAAACAACTTGAGTATGAGTAAATGATGACAGAAGTTTCATTTTGGGTGGAGTTTCACAGTAAATGTTGTCACGTGTGAAGTACATTAATGTCTACTGTCTCTAGGCAGAACTCTTGGGGTCATGACATCATAGGGCTTTAGAGGAAGTGGTCGTCATAAGGTTGAAGGCGTAATGAACCCTTTTCACGTTTCTGGATTTTGAACGAGGACGTAAAGAATAACAGGTTATACCGTGCACTGGTATAGCGGGGTAAATTGGGAGACTGTAGCAAATGTTGTTGCAATGGTCACTTTTATGAAAACAACTAAAAAAATAAAAATCTATAGGCCTATTTCCCTGACTTTCCAAAAAGAGAAAATATGGTGACAAATTTGCTGTCACTCACTCAACAGCAGTATTTTTAAACTCTACATTTGACCTGTATAGTTGAATGAATCTAATCCTTTTAATGCTTGTTATTGTTATTCACAGTTATAAACCTGCATGTCTGCATATTTTATGAATATTAAAAGTTGCAGTTGTTAAAAAATATATGTAGAAAATCAATGTAATGAGAGGCCTGGTGTTAACTAAATTGCCATATTTATCCTGCTAAGAAAAAGTCAACATAAAATATGTCCTCAATTCTGTGAAAAGGGTTCGCAAAGTAACAGGAAGTCCCGAGGATGTTTAGGGTTCCTTTTTAGGGTAATTTGAACACCAGGAACAATGTAGTCCTTCTTCTGAAAGTATAGTTCTCATTAGATCAGTAGCTATTACAAATAAAGAACTAAAAGAGTGTTTTAGTTCTAAGTAGAGCCCAAATGATTTTTGGGGGTTGGTGCCAATACTGATATTAAGGAGAAAAAAGTCAATATATTGGCCAAAATTCTTTGTATTATAGTACATTACCAGTCAAAACTTGGGCATACTTTCCCATTGGTGTGTCCAAACATTACATATGGTACTAATACAGTATATGAATAATATTGTACATAAATACAACAGATGAAAAACAGCCCTTTTCAGGTTTTTCATGTAGGTCTAAACTAGATTTTCAGGTAGTCTACAGAAATAATCAAATGTAAAATATCACTTTATAGCCTTCACTGTACATAATTGCTCTTATTAAAGTTATTCGCATGCACTATTTGCTTTTTTTTTTTTGCATGTCATGCAGGGCTCCGTATTATCCAGGTTTTTTTACATTTATTTTATCTCGTCTTTTATAAGAAAGCGCTTCCCAGCCATTGACGATATTTTCCGGCTTTCACTATTATACGCTGCAGAATCTCCTGACAGGCGAAGAAGCAGCAGAAACGAGTGATCGGTCTCATTTGTAAAATAACATGATCATCAACAATAAACAGCGTCTAAATCAGAACAGCTGTTACCAAATAAAATGTTGCCCCAGGACAAGCTAAAAGACTGTGAAGCTTTGGTGGTTTTGATGAACTCAGTCTACTCCATCTGTGTTTTGATCATTGCTCTGAGTCTGATCCAGATCCAGTCTTTGACAAAAAGGTGTTTTTTTTGTTTGTTTTTTTCCCCTAAGTGTTGCTTTTTTCATGAAACGTATCCACATTCAAGTGTTGATTTAAAAAATAAAAAAACATAAAAAGAATCAAGCATAAATAAAACAGAGGGCCTGTCCTTTATGATATATTACATGTTAAAATATTGATACAAGATATTCTGTGGGCCATCAAACTTGATGACTGGCAAATTCAATGTTTTTGTTCACTTAAGATATAACCAACTATTTACGACGATACTCGATAAGACAGGCATGTTGACATAATTTTGTGTGAATATTCACGCCCTGAGACGTGTGGGCATGTTCATATGGGTGGCATATATAGGGAGTTCAGAATTATTAGGCAAGTTGTATTTTTGAGGATTAATTTGATTATTGAACAACAACCATGTTCTCAATTAACACAAACTCATTAATATCAAAGCTGAATATTTTTGGAAGTTTTAGTTTTTAGTTTTAGCTATTTTAGGGGGATATCTGTGTGTGCAGGTGACTATTACTGTGCATAATTATTAGGCAACTTAACAAAAAACAAATTTATACCCATTTCAATTATTTATTTTTACCAGTGAAACCAATATAACATCTCAACATTCACAAATATACATTTCTGACATTCAAAAACCAAACAAAAACAAATCAGTGACCAATATAGCCACCTTTCTTTGCAAGGACACTCAAAAGCCTGCCGTCCATGGATTCTGTCAGTGTTTTGATCTGTTCACCATCAACATTGCGTGCAGCAGCAACCACAGCCTCCCAGACACTGTTCAGAGAGGTGTACTGTTTTCCCTCCTTGTAAATCGCACATTTGATGATGGACCACAGTTTCTCAATGGGGTTCAGATCAGGTGAACCTGGAGGCCATATCATTAGATTTTCTTCTTTTATACCCTTTCTTGCCAGCCACGCTGTGGAGTACTTGGACGCGTGTGATGGAGCATTGTCCTGCATGAAAATCATGTTTTTCTTGAAGGATGCAGACTTCTTCCTGTACCACTGCTTGAAGAATGTGTCTTCCAGGAACTGGCAGTAGGACTGGGAGTTGAGCTTGACTCCATCCTCAACCTGAAAAGGCCCCACAAGCTCATCTTTGATGATACCAGCCCAAACCAGTACTCCACCTCCACCTTGCTGGCGTCTGAGTCGGACTGGAGCTCTCTGCCCTTTACCAATCCAGCCACGGGCCCATCCATCTGGCCCATCAAGACTCACTCTCATTTCATCAGTCCATAAAACCTTAGAAAAATCAGTCTTGAGATATTTCTTGGCCCAGTCTTGACGTTTCAGCTTGTGTGTCTTGTTCAGTGGTGGTCGACTTTCTGCCTTTCTTACCTTGGCCATGTCTCTGAGTATTGCACACCTTGTGCTTTTGGGCACTCCAGTGATGTTGCAGCTCTGAAATATGGCCAAACTGGTGGCAAGTGGCATCTTGGCAGCTGCACGCTTGACTTTTCTCAGTTCACGGGCAGTTATTTTGCGCCTTGGTTTTTCCACACGCTTCTTGCGACCCTGTTGACTATTTTGAATGAAACGCTTGAATGTTCGATGATCACGCTTCAGAAGCTTGGCTATTTTAAGACTGCTGCTTCCCTCTGCAATATATCTCACTATTTTTGACTTTTCTGAGCCTGTCAAGTCCTTCTTTTGACCCATTTTGCCAAAGGAAAGGAAGTTGCCTAATAATTATGCACACCTGATATAGGGTGTTGATGTCATTAGACCACACCCCTTCTCATTACAGAGATGCACATCACCTAATATGCTTAATTGGTAGTAGGCTTTCCAGCCTATACAGCTTGGAGTAAGACAACATGCATAACGAGGATGATGTGGTCAAAATACTCATTTGCCTAATAATTCTGCACTCCCTGTATGTTATATATGCTGATGCCGATATTTCAGGCGATAAAATTAGCAGATCGATCTCTTGAATGGTCAGTAACAAACAGGTTTGATATTTCAATTGATTGTGACTCATGAAGTTGAATTGCTCTGTCATAATATTGAGAAATGAGATTGTGAGTTTCTTTATTTTGAGGTGAGACAGGCAAAAGGTGTTTCCAGGAACTAAACTTTTTAAATAGCTTGTCAATGTCTGAATGACTGACTCATGTTGTTAATGCCACAGATCTTAATTTATTTACAGCATCTCAGTGTTTCCCACAGATTCGAAAGCAATGTGCGGTGGTGGAGGTGAGGGCCGGGGGGGGGGCTGTCGTCTAACGTTAGGTCTCTGTTCCATTCTGCTGCAGGCAGCTCGTATAGATTGACATTTTTGATATCTAGCTCCTCTAAATACCTCTGCCTGGCGCTGGTAGCAATTTCTCCCTGTAGTTAATCTCCATTTCTTTTTATTTTCCATTTTAAAAAATTTCAGTTTAAACGACGTGATAATTCCTCCAGCTGTCTTTCCTGCTTCGATCTCTGTATCGCTCTTACAGTGTTGCCCCTGGCAACTTATAGCGTTGGATCCCAAAATGGTGGACGGGCCCAAACACCGCCCAATTTGTCACGTGACAGCAAGCTACCATGACGTATATCCTCATTCTCAATTCAAATATATTGATTGACAGTTTGACACCGCACTGGTTTGTTTTGAACTATTGAGAGTGGCGTGACCGCGCGTGCTGCCGCCCGATGAAGGCATGTCGCAAAGTTATGTCACACTAAATGCACCAAAATGCAATAAAACTTGTTTAAAATTTACGGTTGAATGCGACACACCGAGTGTGTGTGAGTGAGTAACAGACACGCAAAAGGGCGGAGAGAGAACCAAGGAAATGCAGCTGAACGAATATGCGTGTGTCTTTTAAATAACGTAAAAATGAATGAATGCCGACGCAATATGTGGCAGCTGGTGTTGATTCTGTGGCAGTCCGCCACAAATTAGTCTATGTGTGGGAAACACTGCATCTTTTGTCTATCTAACCCTGCCTATCCCCTTCGTTATAGCCCTCATATATATCTCCTTTTGAATAGTAGCTTGAAATTATGCATTAATGCATTAACACACTTTTACTGGAAGCTGTTGCAAACTATTTTTGTTATTTATGTTATAGAGAATGTCAACTTGGTAACATTTAAATCAGTGGAATTACCAAAAACAATGTTCAAAGGTTGGGAAAAAAAATTGTAGTATGGGGCAAGTGACTGCACCGTCACAGTCTATTTCATTGAGCTCTGCTTTCATTGAAATATGCGTCACTAGATTTTAAGATGAACTACGTAACATCATTTTGCTGGTGTTTCCTTGCATGGTCTTGGGACAATAGGCAGGAGACCTCTCTGCCCTTCACAGATGAACACACACACACACACACACACACACACACACACAGAGCACTCTCCAGAGACTGAGGTAATTACACATGATCTGACATGCTGGTCCCATCTGTAAGGTGTCAACTCCAAACCCTAGTGCTCAGCATCATGGTCTTTGTAGTTCAGACAGCACATCAATGTGTTGGGATGCTTTGCAGCACTAAGAAAAATACTTTTAGGGAGATATGAATTGAAAAGTTAACAGATAACTCAAGAGGGATGAATGCAGTCTGATATGGTTGACATTGAGAAACAAAATTAGGCTAATTACGGTAGGAAGTTTACTTATGGTAGGACATTTACTAAATATCTTCATGGATCTTTACTTAATATCCTAATGATTTTTGGCATAAAAGAAAAGTCTATAATTTTTTATCCAATTGTTGGCTATTGTTAGCCTGACAAGCCAGACCCGCATCAAGATGTTTGGTCTGGAAACTCACCATTGACAGGCCTCAATCCGAGAGGCGGGATAAACGGTTGTCTTTCAAACTCCCTCTGCACGTTGTGCATGCAATTGGATATCGCTACAACCAACCAGAGTAACGAAGGTGAAACAGAGCTCGTTGACAGATTAAACTTTCACCGTATCCGGTCGGCAAAACTCAGAACGCATCTTCCCTTTTTAAGAATGACTTCAGTGCCGTTCTTTGTTCTTTTCTCAGAGAAAAGCTTGACTCCAAGTCTTCCAGAGTTGCGGTCAAAGCTGATTCGAAAGACCGCCGTTCGCCAGTTTCGGTGTTTACTAGAAGAAGCACGCAAGCGCAACTCGGCCGTCATTATATTAAGCCCCGCCCACCGACTCTATACACGATGTGATTGGCCCGACCAGAGTTTGGTGTTTACTATTGATCGACCGATATATCGGATTCCCAATATTTTTCCCGATATTTAAGCATTTTCCCATAATCGGGTATCGGTTTTGTAATATCGGATTTCCCGATAAATGGCGCCATCTTGTGGACGTTTTGAGAATTGCATACAAGCGCGCCATTAACGGACTGTCTGAGGGGAGATGAGTCAACAACGGTGTTTAAAGGTAAAATAACCTGCATCTCTTAATTAATAAACTTTGTTTGACATAACATTAATGCACAATTGAAATATGCACAAATAAGATGTTAGATGATATTATATAGTTTAAACATGGCACTGTAGAGACGACTGACAGAGTCGTCAGGTAATCCGTTATGTCACATTAAAGACGTAACTTCACATGAATGAAACAAAACAGCCATGAACGAGAGCATGTTGGAAGTAAAAGCACCGAATTTCTTTCTGTGTGTTTATGCTCAGTTGCATTCAGCCGTTCACTCACCGAGTTGTTGCTCCAGCATATATGCTAACGTTACCATAGGCTATGTAGGCTAAACAAGACCAACTCGTTTAAAACTCCTTAAATTATATTAACATCTGCTATATAACATTTATATAATAAACATCTTATTAATTACAGCTCCGTGAAAATGAATTATTAGGCCACCATGAATGAGAGCATGTTGGAAAGCGCTAAACTTATTTCTCTCTCTGTGTTGTTTATGCTCTGCCGCATTCTCTCACTGAGTTGCTCTTCCAGCATAGGATAGTCACCGTATGTAAACAAGACCGACTCGTTTAAAACTCCTAATTATATTAACGTCTGCTATATAACATTTATATAATAATATCTAATTAATTACAGCTCCGTGAAAATGTATTATTAGGCTTATCTCCGCGAGATGTGTAAGTTAAACGCAGAGATGTAAACAGCGCTGTCGTCAGCATTTCATAGACATACCCTGCGTCCCAATTCGCATACTATCCATCCTAAATAGTATTCGAAAATAGAATTAGTATGTCCCAAATCGTAGTATGTTGAAAAGAGTATTCCAAAGATACCCGGATGGTTTACTATTTCCGGTCCGAATTCACAGTATGGATCGATGGGCACTCAAACGGCTGATATTGCCCACAACCCATTGCGAGTTGGACGAGGATTCGATTAGAACTACAAACGCGGATAAAAAGCATTAAAAAACTACAAACATGACGGATGTGCGACTTCGACGGTTAAGTAGAGAAGTTTAGATAAAGGGGTTTGAGTGACCAACTATCAATATTTAACCTGACAAAAATATATTTATTCAGTGTTGTCCACATTATATTTCACCTGCAGCATTGTGAACTTTTTTAATGACACGTTTTGCCATTAACTTTTAAATGCATCCTTATATTTAAACTGCAAACACATGAGGAGAGTCTCTGACCCACAAAGACCCACACATGGAAGATCAACGAGCGGCTACATTTCTCTCCGATACGGTAGGAGATTAAACTGAATGTGGAGGATTTGAACTGTGACGAATCTGACGATGATTGACAGGGCAGATAAACGGTGACGGGATGCACGTAAGATGGCGAAGTAGTATGTCCCGAAGCTTGCATACTTTTCTGCTACACACTCAAAAGTATATACTTTTTCTTCACAAAAAGAGTACATACTTTTAGGACGTAGTATAAGTAGGCGAATTGGGACGCAGCAATAGACAAACATTAATTTTGATACCGTACTAGATGAGATAAGAAAAAGAAACAAACCCGCGAATACATCATAGCTATTACAATTCCAGAGAATATTAAATCTTTAGTCTATTAAACACATAAACCTTTTAAAACTGTAGTTTAAAATGAATGCTTATATTTATGCTCATAGTTATGGGGATTTGATAGACTCAACTCTCATTTATGTTCTCCATCTGAAAATATTAGACTTTATATATGTGTTTTGCCTGTTGTTAATATGGCTGCATTTATAAATAAAAACTTGAAACAGCATTAATGTTAAAAAGACTGCACTGTATTTAAAAAAAAGCAATTTTTTTCAGACTATTTATTGATGTAGATGTCTTTTGTTCTGTATGTAAGGGAGTGAAACCGCAAAAATTACAGTGTTTAAAAAGTACAGTTAAGTGCTGTTTCTGTAATTATAAAAAACAGAAATAACACAATAAATAAATATTGGTTCTATATATCGGGTTATCGGCACATAAACATCCAAATAATCGGCTTCGGTTATAAAAAATCAATATCGGTCGATCACTAGTGTTTACAGCTAAGAAGTGAATTGAGAGTTGCTAGACGACACTCGCGGCAGATAAGATTGGTTGCCGCTAGGATGCGTCTAGATTTCTAGGCTAGGCTATTGCCACAAATATACCCGTGAGATAGGCTTGGGCGGTAATACGGTAAAATGGTATACCGCGGGATCTAAAAATAGCAACGGTATCAGTTTCAATACCGTCAAACCGTCAAAAAAAAAAACAGATCAACTTACATATTGCTGATTTACAATTAATTATTAAATATTTAATAAGTTGAACTAATTAAACTATTTACATATTAAATACTATTTATTTATTAAATGCCTAAATATGTGTATGCGTTGTTGTGACAGCGTGGATGAGAGAGAGAGAGAGAGAGAGAGAGAGAGAGGGGGGAAAAGACGGCGAGTCGGGCACTGAGTTATTCGGTCTCGAAAAAGAACAAAACTTCTGCAGTTTGGAAGTATTTTGGGTTTTGACGGTAAATACAGACGAGGCAATTTGCAAATTGTGCAACAAAAAGATGACCGCGAGAGATGGAAATACCTTGAACCTAAGGGCGCATATCCGAAACCACCATCCACTCACTGCTGCGTGGATGAAAAACCGAGCGCACCCTCGGACTATGCTGTAATATTGCCGAAGCCTTTTGTCACACAGCTGGCAATGTAAGGAATAAGCATGAACTCCACAAAAATCAAGTGGACATGGGACTCACAAAAAAAATGTAAATTGTCTGACAATTGTTTCATAACGGTAAGCATAAAACGTGCAGAGAGTTTCTCAGGGGCAGGGGCTCAAATGTAAAAAATAAAATAAAAATATATGCCTATATATATATATATATATATATATATATATATATATATATATATATATATATATATATATATATATATATAAGCCAAGCCAACAGTTTGTTGACGCTGTCTGAGCCTTACATCATAATGTTTTAATTATTCACGGTAATACCGTATACCGAGGTAAAATAGGGAGGAGGTTTGACGGTATCAAAATTTGGATACCGCCCAAGCCTACCGTGAGACTTATGACTGGTTTTGTGCTCCAGGGTCACAAATGTGCATTTACTTAAAACTGTTCATGCCAAGGAATATTGCATGATTATACATGGTTCTGGTGTAATTAAATTAATATTGAATCAAAAATTTTTTTTTTCATCATCTCCATTTTCAAGGTAAATTAAATGTTGCACTTGTTTGCAATTAGATTTTTATTTAAAAACAAATATGTTCATTAAAACAATTCTGTGAAATTAATAAAATATGGTTTAAATATTTTTTTGTATGAAATATATTGCTTATTGATCTCTTTAAATTGACTTTTAATAATTTTTGAGATCTTCATGTCATTTGGAGCGACCACTCATCATGTGGTGCAACCAATAATAACAATAACTGTATTAAAATTAAATATAAAGTTTCTGTAGTTTTGCAGTAAAATATCCAAAAACCACTAGGCCAGTGTTATTGTTCAGTTGAGTACCTACAATATCCCAAATGTTTCCAACTATTTGTAAATTGTGAAAAAATTGCTATTTTAACTAAGGACCAGGACGCTTCAGCATAGCGTTTGAACTATGAGTCGTCTGTCAATCGCGTCATATCTGCGTTACCTTCGGTTTTATTCTGCAGAAGCGTTTTTCTCTTAGCAGTGTGAACATGTGACAGCAGCGCTGAGCGAACACACAGAGTAACGTCATAACATCATTTTAAACACACTTAAATGTATCTAATATGATAAACAGAGCTGCTTTACCTTATAATCATGACCGGAAAAAGCGGAAGTGCGCGCACACCGGCGCCTGTGTCCCGTCCCGTCTTAATAATAGTCCCGGTACTCGCGAGCCGTGTGTTTATATAACAACCGCTTAAGCGGCTGTGCTCAGCTCCACAACACTCTGCCCTGCTCTGCTTTACACTACAATAACGTTAATAACCGCATCCATGAACGTGATTTCTCCCTGTGTCCTATTTTCCATCGGCTTTGTTTAAAATAGGCGCCCTCCAGTGGACGGAAAGTTGCATAGTGCACCTTTAAGTAGGGCTGTGTTGAAAAAATCGATTCACCAATTCTGAATCGATTTTCATTTTAATTTCTAAAGATCGATCCGTAACTCAGAGGATCGATTTAATAATAGGCCTACATTGAATTTTAATTTGCGGCGTCATTGAATTCACGCATGAATTCAATGTCGCCGAGAGTTGAAGCATGTTCAACTTTGAGTAAAACGCAGCGCTTATCACTGTCACTTTTCACCTAGACATCCAATCACAGTGGAGGAGGGGCGGGACAAATACAATACAGACCAACTTCGCATTCTGCGTGTCGTCATCAGATGACAACAAGCAATAATAACAGAACAAAATGATTTAAAACAAATGCCAGAGCAAATACTTTACATTGTATCTGCAATTTTAAATAGAATCAATACAGGAACAAACTACCTGTGAAATTCGAAAGACCTCCGCGGATTTTCCGTATCATAACAACAAGCAAGTCTCAACTGAGGAGAAAAAAACGCTGCCTGCCAAAACGCTCTCAAGCGCTCACAGCGAGGAGTTTTCAGCCGGCTAAAAACGCTTTGGTGGCCTAACGTTATACCGCCGTCACCATGCTGAAGAACACAGTCGTTCTCACTGCAGCGCGCTCTTACTGCCAAGGAAGTTGTAATGGCTGCGTTGTCATGACGGCGCGACAGCACAGCTCCACAGTGCGCGTTCGCTGACTCGGGCAGCCTGGAAGGGGGATTGTTCTTTACAACCATCAATACTCCATTAATTTGCAGCTGAATGTCTATAATAATAGTATTAATATGTTGCATAACTACAGTCCTGTAATTCAGGTAACAGCTGGAAAAAAATGCTTTCTTTAAAAACACTTATCTAAATCTCGAATTTCGGACCAGATCGGATCGTATCGAATTAAATAATGATAATCGATTCAAGATCTTGAGAATCAGAATCGAATTGATTCTTGAAATTTGAATCGAAACCCAGCCCTACCTTTAAGTGAATGGTATTTGAGTTTTGCAAGAAAAATACTGAAATTAAAAAACTAAAATAAATGTAGCTGTGGTACTGAAATTGGTACGGAGTACCATAAAATTTGTATGGTATTGGTGGTACTGTACCGTGACATTCCTAGCTGCCAGCATTTATTATCTATTTACTGAACTATTATTTGGAGGAGTATTGTATACTTCAGGTTTGTTCATTCATAGGATCTTTTGAGTTTTGTAAGACAAGTAAAAAAGAGAAAAAGGTCAATTTATGTTTTGTTTGATTCGTTGATTTTCAGTTATTCTTTCCTGTGACAAAAGACTTATTTTTTTAGAGTTGTTTAAGTGAAAGAAGATCCTGTTGTAATGTTCAATAATTTATTTTATTATAAAAAAAACATTTTACTTTGAAGAAAAAGTGGCTTTTTGTTTGTATTAGAGTGCGGCTCGGGCCGCAATTTTTCTGTCCGAGCCCGGCCCGCATCCGACAGAGCAGTAACCGAACCCGACCCGAGCCCGACAGGCATTAAAATATTTATGTCCGAGCCCAACCCGAGCCCGACAGTTAAAATCTATTTTTTTTCCTCATATACTAATGACACGTACGTTTGCTTGTGTGGAAAGACCGCTTTTAGTAAGCAACTGTAGGAAGGCATTCTAAAATGTTTACAGACGAGCGCATCAGCACGCGCATGGGGCATCAAACGTTACACATAGCCCAATCAAATAGCCAACTGAAATTAAATGAACAAAGGTCTGCTAAAAATGGCCCAAGCTAACAGAACAAAACATTAACGAAACACAATTGAAATGCTTATTGAAATGAAAGTCATCTTACCAATTTTCTCAAACTGTATGGTTCCTAAACTGCATGGGATCTATTTACATAATCTATCCATCAAAGTTTAGGTTAATCGAGGTTTTATGCAGAACAAGGATTGCATCAACTGTGGATGGCTTCAAGGCTGTCCTGCTGCCAGCAGCGCTGAAGTTGCACTCACTGGAATGACAAGGATGCCGCGGGCAATATGCACTCACGTGTTGCGCGTTGTTGTCACGGCGACATAAACAAATTTCCGCATGCAGGAAGACGGATGTTAGGGTAATATTTTACATTTATTTTAATCACAAAAACAAACCATTGCATCAAGTTAAACAGGCCCATTGGCTATTGCATTATGAGCAGTTTTAAATTTGAAAGGTTCAATGCCTTATCGCGCTGACGTGACCGAGCCCGACCCGAACCTGAGCGTCATTTCTAAATATCCGTCCGAACCCGGCCCGACCCGTCGGTATCCCGAACCCGGTATCCATCCTCTAGTTTGTATATGCTTTTAATTATAGTTCTTAGAAAGAAAATCGGAATCTGCAAAAATCTGTATCGGCCGATCTCACTAACAAAAAATCGGAAAACGGAATCGGCCAAGAAAATTGTAATCGGTGCATCTCTAATTATACTGCTGTTGTATCTATCGCTGGGGTAATTTTAGCCACTGACTTTTCACATCTTCTTCATCCTTCATCCTGGAAGTGTTTACAAAGAGAATTTGCTTTTGCAGAGCAGAAAACAGCATCTACTCGAAATGTACTTAACACAAAGCTGCTAAAGTGTTAAGTTTATAATGGCAGTAAATGGCGGTTCTGATTTTGAAGTTCAAAAAAGGGCATCCATCCATCATAAAAGTAATTTATACGGCTCCAGGTGGTTAGTGAAGGCCTTCTGAAAGCAGATAGCCTATGCAAATCGACTTAAGCCAAAAGAGTAACCCCTGACGTGAGCACTATGATGCCTCTCACAGTCCAAACAAATAGGACTGGGCAACAATCTCAAGCTCCAACCACATTTCTCATTAAAAATTCTTGTTTTAGACTAGTAATTCATGACCAGTGTTTTGCTTTGCTCTATCCTCTGCATATCCGTATTTTCCAATATGATGCGCCAGGTCAGAGGATACTCTTTCGCCGTAAATCAATGCGTATGGCTGTCTGGATATTTTTCTTACACAAACGCATTGCTTTGCTTCAGAAGGCCTTTATTATAACTGCCTGGAGCCATATGGATTACTTTTATGATGGATGGATGTTCAAAATCAGGAACCCTGTTCACTGACATTATAAAGCTCGGAAGAGCTAGTATATGTATATATATATAGGATGACCTAGGATGGCTTGAGGGTGAGTAAATCATTTTTGGGTAAACTATCCCTTTAACATAGTTTTTCACTGCTGTCTGAGATTGCAGCAGTGACAGAATCTACAGTGACAGTCGGGTCCAGACAGGCTCGGCTTTAACCGAGAGAGTGCCGATGTTGCCTTGATGACTAGAAATGACAATTATAAATGCAAGCATTTACAAACACCCCTCTCTGTGTATTGATGAGACCGAATACTAAAGGATGAGTAGCTAGTGATGAATTTTAAGTTAACAGAAAGGTTCATACTTAATGTGAAATGACTGGAAGTGTAACTGTGTAAAACATGTTTTTGAAAAAATAAACACACAAACTGTAAAGAGAGATACTACATTATGATATGTTTCTCTGTTAAGCCCCTGAGCTGGGGTTTCATTTAACTCCCTTTATTCAGACTCACTTTTAAACACTAGCTGTCCTCAGTTTGGTCATAATTGGATAGATTGACTGTTTAAATAAAATTTACTCTGTGCAACAAAAAATAGTTAGTCTTTTACAGAAGACAGTTTCTTAATCTTGTACAATGACAGTATTGAATGCTGAAAAAGCTCTGCTGGTCACCAGTATATGTTGTGCTTTGGTCCTCAGTGTGGGATATAAATAGGCTGGTATCCCCACGAGACTGACTAGAAAGTTGTCTTTGGTCAAACAGTTGTGCTAACTGATTAGCATCACCAGATTTGCATGGCTTTGTTGATTCATTAGCTAGACCGGCAGCAAACCTGTATTATTAATCAGCCAGGACTTACATAGAAGTTAATGCCTTATTTTCCACATAATGTTGTGAAGCCTATTAACAAATTTGGTACCAGCAAATTTGGAGTTTGAAGTAGTGGTCGTCAGTAAGAAAATACTTCAAGCAGGCTACAGTATGTTTACCAGTTGTGTGACAGTTTTAGAATTTTAATGTGCACTACAAAGAGTCTATGTAAATATAGGCTAATGTATTTTTTATTATTATAATTTTCAATTTTTGGTATCCTTTTCTTAAGGAGCATCATTTATTTTTAGATTTATTTGATGGCCAGTTGGGGTCTGTGCAATAAATATTACAGTTCTAAGCAATCTATTTTGTTTTATTGTTCCACTATATTACTGATATTTACCATAATGTATTTAATTTGATAGGTGTCCCCACATTGTCCCACAGCAACATTAAAATAGTGTAGATTGGTGTACAATGTTTTATAATAATAATTTATTCTATTTAGTGTCCATTTCATTCATTTAACATTTAATATTGGGGCATCCAAGTTATTTTACATATTTGAACTTATAAATTTCAATTTCAACTTAAAAAAATTATGAATTTCTTATATTCCTGCAAGCAGTAAGTAGTGATTTATCCACTTATTGACTGTTTAAACAATTTCTGATTAAATTGAACGTTTCTTAGAGAGACCGCATTGTCTACGTTAGATGACGCAAGATGCTAGTACAGTAACAACAACTCCAAGTACCATACAAAACTAAATTGTGTGTCTAATGACAAAGGTTAATATTATTTTGTATTACAAAATACAACTGTAGATGCTTTGCTTAGATTGTTCACTCGATCCTTCTAGCAAACGTCACCTTTTCCACCATATAAGTTAAAACGACTATTCATTTGACAAGGCTATTCATTTTGTAAAAATATAAGTTATATATTTATATTTTTGAGAACTGAAGTATGGTATTTCCTATTATGTTTTTGCCTATTTGTATTTCAGATTAGGCATCACAGACACGTCACTGCGTAACGTTAGCCTACATTGTGACTAACATTATATAAATATGCAATATCTTTGACGAAAAAAGACACGTCTAAAATGTAGGCTGAATGAAACTTTAAGAAGAACATCTCAAATGGAGATTGTTGAAATGCAGCTTACTTGTTTATTGGTGTTTTCAGATCGTCCGTGCGCGAGAGAGAGCTTGTGCATATGGTTGCCAGCTTGGACACGTTTAGGTAAAAACCAGAGAGTATGCGGGTTTCTTTTCACAAAAAAGCTCTGTTTGGGGGATTTTAATTACTGAAATCTGGCAACCGCACGAACACGAACTCTTTCTCGCGCTCGGATGATCTGAAAACACCAAATAAACAAATAAGCTGCATTTTATCAATCTCCATTTGAGATGTTTTGCTTAAAGTTTCATTTAGTCGGTCTGTGTTCTGTCAGGAAGGTCAGGACTCACAAGCCGCTTCACTGAACTGCTGTGAGCTGCTGAAATAAGCCAATCAGAGCAGAGCTCAACATCATGACTCTTCCAAATAAGGCAAAAACCGAGCATTACATCATAGGGTCAATTTATAGGGTTGTAAATGGACTTTTAAAACTGTATCTGGACTATTTTTGCCCTTAAATAAGCCATATACCCCCTATATAGATATCAGAGAACAATTTAACATATTGTTTTAAATCATTCTACGGCACCTTTAAATGCAAAATTGATTTTTGTTCGCTCTAAATACTTTCTTATTTGTGAGACGAACATTTCTCCGCAAAACTCAGTTCACGCGCGCGCAAAATGCCCTTTTGCATGCTCAAAATATGATCTTGCACGTGCAGAATTGTGGCAGAATAATAATCCCATACATTCGGTGCCTGTCCACGGCGACTCAGGAAGTTGTTGAAAATCCTGCCGCGCCACATCCATACTACATACTGATTTCACCCTGTGCTACTCATCGTGCAGCTCTTCTGTCAGAAGTCGATTCAAAATTAAGCTTGTGCATATATAATGTGTGCATCTGGTGTGAGATACCTGAGATGTGGCGCTGAGCTTTGTGTCCGGTCTGCGGACCTTTAGGCACAGTCGGCTTAAGAACATGCATGGAAACGCACTCAAAGCGGTCTTTTCCTCTCTGCAGGTATTTTTTTAGGTTTATTTATCAAAATGTTCTTTTATATATTTGTGTGATGTTCTGTATTTCGATCGCGGCTTCAACATGTTATGTAAAAATGGTTTACGAATGTTTATCCACCACACATTACCTTTTATTGAAACCTAAACAAGAAAGCCATTGTCAGTTCATCTGTCAGTTGCAGGCAGTTTTGGTCGCTTTATTAAAAGTTGTTGCTGTGTGCAGTGTGTAAAACAAAATAACAATAGTTTACCCTCCTGCTGACTAGTGTCGTGCCCCTCCCAACCCATTCACACACACACACACACACACACACACATAGATTATTCGACTATCGGTTGACTATAGAAAGATTTGACAATTCTTATTCGAATGTGTAAAAACTTAGTCGGAGACACCCCTAATATATATTGGCCATTGGTCAGCCTGCTCTTAAGGTATCCACCACTAGGTTGAAGTATTTTTAAAATAGCTCTCCTTTCCTTACTAAGGACGCATAGTGAAACAGGAAACTACAATTTAAAATGTTAAAATTGTAAATTATTTTCTTTTTTAAATATATTTTAAATTGTACAATAATCAAATTAGGCTACTCTATTCTCAATGTCAAATGATCCTTCAGAAGTCATTCTAATTTGCTGATTTGGTGCTCAAGAAGCATGTCTTACCCTGTGTCCCTATATGTGCACAGTACTGTCGATTCTAAATAGTATGTGAGGTTAGAATAAATGTGTCCCGAAGCATAGTATGTTGAAAAGAGTATGCCACATCCCTGGATGGTTCACTGTTTTTAAAGTTTAGATTTGTGCACTGCACACTCTTAGCAACTAATATTGCCCATAACCAACAGCGCTTTTGGAGGAATATTCAGTTCAGAACTAGAAACTCGAATAGTTAACCAGAATATACCAGAGATGTCTTCTTAATTGTCAATATCCAATCTGATGAAGAATATTTATTGAAAACTACCATAGCAAAACATTTGGCCAATAACTATTAATTGTATCAGTATCCAAAAAACATCAGCAAAGTTCTCAGCATGAAAGACCCAAGACTGGCAGATCGACATGCTGTTTGTTTTCTCTTCAGTATGGTTGGAAGAATTGTTTGTGTAGTGCAATTTTTTTAATTAAATAAATAAAATGTGGACTGTCTATATGAGGGTGTTAACCATGACAGGAAGATTGACAGGCCAGTTTACGGTGACGTAATGCAAATGGCCATGCGACAGAGAGCAAATTTTTGCCATGGTAATACATGCCCAAAAGCTCTCGTGCACTCAAAATTATCAGCTTTTTCTTTACAAGAAGAGTGGTCTACATGCTGTATAGTATAAGTAGGCAAATTGGGATGCCACATTATCATTATTATTTAAGTAACTGTTGTGCAACTTGTGCTGCTTATTTTCTTATTGCCTGTTTTTTCTGGATTCTTTGTTTTATTGAAAGAACAGCATTTATTTTAAATAGAAATCTTGTAACAATGTAAAAGACTCGACTGTCACGCTGTGATTGTGTATTTGGCCTTATGTAGTGTGGGAATGTGGATGTGTTAACAAACCACCAAACCTCTCCACTCCTGTTAATTAACCTGTCACCCTGTGAGTATCTATTGCTGGTTTCCATGGTAATTGAAGGATGGTGGGTCAATTAAAATGAACACCTCACCTCACTATAAACGTGCTGAGACTGTTGCTCAAGTGAGGTTGTGTGAGAATGATTTCTGTGAATGCGTTCTTTGTGCGTCCTGACGAGACCTACACAGCAACATTTGGTTCTATGGCGGTCTTGTGTGATCGTATTCAGAAAGAGTGATGTTTTTGCAATTCTTTTTTTTTAAGCTGCTATATGGTGCAGAAATTCACTTCAGCTTTAAATGGATAGTTCACCCAGAAAAGTATTATTGTTTTTATTTACTCGCCCTAATGTCATTCTAAACCCATAAGACTTATGTAGATCTTCAGAACACACATTAAGGTTTTTAATATTCTCTTATAATATAATTATAATATTCTCTTAGTCTTATTCTCTTTTTGTTCATCTTATTGCTAAGTAAGCAACATTTTTAAGCTTCATGAAACATGTCAAAAGTAGCCCAATCTATATAAATACATATACAAGGCTTCTGAAGAGACACAACTGCTTTCTTTTAGGCATTCTTTTCTTTTAAACGTTTTAATTTAGGCATGTTTATTCACATACATATAAACATTAATCAATGCACATGTCTACATTTAACACATTAAATATGGTAAACTCAAGCTTGACTTACAAGGACCAGTGAGGTTTATTCACATTATGTCACACACACAAATTTGGTTATCTAGACTTTAAAAAGAACAAAAAAATGAATGATTAGTGTCACATGGCTTGTCTTGTTTAGCACGTTGTGTTTTTGTTATTTTCTGGTCATGTCTCCTATATTGTCCCACCTGTTCGTCCTCGTTCCCTGCCTTGTCTGTTCCCTATTTAATCTCCTTGTGTCTTCAGTCCTGTGCTGGTTCGTTGTCATTGGTATGTCTCCTGTTTTCATGCTCCTTGTTCCCGATCCTGCCTGGTAGTCTTTATGTTTGATTTTTTTTTTTCCCTTGTAGTTTTTGTTTTGCGTTTATTTTTATTTTGTATTCAATGAATAACCATTTCTTTGCACTTAAGTCCTCGCTCCCTCTTCATTTGTACCACACCCTGACAATTAGAGACTAGAAATATCTTAATTTGTCTTGACTGAAAGTATTGTGGGTTTATAGTAGATTTGGGTATTTTCTGCTACCTCACAATTAGATTAAAATCGGTTGTTGAGGTCACAATTTGATTAAATTGATTCTCGATTTTGAATAAAATTTTGATTTAATATGCCGCATAGATGTGATTGTAGTTTACTGGTGTGTTACTTTTCTTATTTTACTGTTAAAAAGAAATAAGTGTCACTGAATTCATTGTTTAAAAAAAAGTTTATTCTTCTTCTCATTTTAGTCAACTCAAGATTATAAATCAAATGCCATTTAAGCTGACAGCAATCATTACACACATAACTGTCAGTCTTCTGTAATAAAGCAAGGCATCCCTGAGACAAAAAGGAAAAACAGCTTGATACATAAATAAAATTCCTTGATACAAAATAATAAAAAAACAATAGGACAATACAATAGAAAAAAAATATACAAATTCAATTTAAAATAAAAAATTTAAGTTTTTCAGGTACTATAGCCTAGCTGTATTTAACGTCTTAAAATACTACAGAAATGAAATATCCAATGTGAAATTCAAACACTGTATACTATAGTGTATGAATTAAATATAAATTATTTCAAAATAAAGATACAGTGATTTCAGTCAAAAGCGGTGAGTGGTTTTTCTGATTTAAAAAACCAAACAAACAGATGGCAACAGTTTATTAGGCTGCTGTCCCTTTAAGAACAAAATAGTGCACTAGTATAATATACTGTTACACAAACTATTTGCTGTTTACAAACTACCCAACTGTTTACGTTAATGTAGGAAATACCATACTGTGTTTTTATAAATACTCCACACTGTGCATTTTGAAGTGTTTGTGTGTTTGTTTGGAAATTCATTGGCAGCAGCAGTCAAATACAATCCATCATTATTATGTGTTTCCAGTGGACAGGTTTGGAAATCTGTTTTTAAGAGAGCAAATATAAAGAAGACTGATAAAATATACTGATGCAGCCCATTATCATATTCATGAAACACATGGGGCAGAGAGAGAGAGAGAAAGAGAGAGAAACGTGAGCCCTATCCCTCTCATGAAGACATTAAGGAAGCCTGCTGATAGCCTGTATTAACTCCATTGGCCTCAAGTCCATGCATTTAAAAGCACATTGATTTCTCGTGTGTCTGTGTCTGTGTGTGTGCGTGCATTCACGGTGGGGGTCTGGCACCTTCTGCTAAACAGCTGTGCCTCAGTCTAAGTATTGTTTGAGTATAAAAGAAGGATCACAAAAAGAAAGGAGAAATAAAGAAAAGAACAAATAAAGTTATAATAGCTGAAAGAGATCAAATCAGGATCTGATAGCAAATACACAGAGAGGAGCAAGAACAGATGAGAATAATGTCCTTTCAGTACTCTCTCTTTCATTGGTTTTGTGGCAAAATACACACACACACACACACAAACTACTGCTGGAGATGCTGAGCTGATATCTCAATGTCTGTCTCAAGAAATTCCCATCAATTCATCCCTCTATC
Organism: Pseudorasbora parva; assembly: GCF_024679245.1. Classification (NCBI taxonomy): domain Eukaryota; kingdom Metazoa; phylum Chordata; class Actinopteri; order Cypriniformes; family Gobionidae; genus Pseudorasbora; species Pseudorasbora parva. Next base: position 33,267,314 of record NC_090174.1, read on the forward strand.
GCTTCCTCACTCAGTACTCCTATCTCTATCCAAAGTCATTTACACACACAAGCAAGCAGACACACACACACACACACACACACACACACACACACACACACACACACACACACAGAGATTTGTTTCACAGTTTTAGTGAAGACATTATATAGATTTCAACTAAATTTATATAAGGTTATATTATTTTCTATGACCATAACCATAGTGGACGACTCTCTTCCATTGTAGAAAATTTAAGTGAAGCCGACCAATGTCCCAATATGGCACAGACATCTTATACTGATTCGGGACCTGAGTCTGCACAGTAGTGAGCATGAAGTGGAACTGTAGTATCAAGGCGTCTACACTCGCGCAAAATTGGTTAGCACAAAAATGTTCATTTTGGGGTAAACTATCCCTTTAACTAGTCGTATTTCAAAATAGTTTACTATATAAATGAGGACATTTGGTTCCTCAAAGTCATTCTGTCTGGTTCTTTAAGTTTCTCTTCACTTAGTCACTTACTTTCTGTCTGTCTCAGACTCAGTTCCTCATACAGTCGGTGCTAAAATATCACTGACATAACTCTTGCAAAAACTTGTATTGTCTTGACTCATATTCTGTCTGTCTCTGTTTCTCTCTCTCTCTGACAGATGTGTCTCAATGCTCAAAGGGTTAGTTTACGCCAAAATATAAATTCTGTCATTTATTTCCCCTCATATCTTTCCAAACCTGTATGCATTTGTTTCTTCTGCCGAACATAAAAGAAGATATTTTGAAGAATGTTAGTAACTTAACAAATTTGGTTATCAACAACTTCCATTGTACGGACAAAAACACTGACCGTGGATCCCAATTCGCATACTATCCTTCCTAAATGGGATTTGAAAAATAATTATGTCCCAAATCGTAATGAGTATTCCAAAGATACCTGGATGGTCTACTATTGTTTAGAATTCGAAGTGCAGATCCGTGCATATACTCTTGACAATTAATATCTACTACATTTCTCTCCAATACGGTATACATTTAATTGAATGTGGAGGATTTTAACTGTGAGAAGGGGATTGACAGAGAGGATTAAATGGTGACGGGATGCACGTAACTAAGTGACAGAGTTAGTTAAAGATGTCTAAATCTGTCGCTTGTCCGTTAAAGATGACAAATTAGTATGTCTCAAAGCTTGCCTACTTTTCTGCTACAAAATCAAAAGTATGTACTTTTTCTTCACAAAAAGAGTACATACTTTTAGGACGTAGTTGTAGGCAAATTGGGCTGCAGCATTAAGACATTCTTCAAATGTTCTTTTATGTTCCACAGAAGAAAGTCATACAGGTTTATAATGACATGAGGCTAAGTAAATAATAACATCATTTATATTTTCTGGTGAACTATCCCTTAAGAAGGAAGAAAGTTTGATTAGTTTTGACGTTCTGTTCTCAGTTACCTTGTCATATTATAAATATTGTACCATTTTCCCTTTTCTAAAAAAGTTTTTTGAAAAAGAAAAAAAATCTGGAAAACATGCAGTACATTATAATGTATTATATACACATTATAATTCAATATTTCCAAGTTTGCAGGGTGGTGTGTGTATGGTCACAGCTAACTGGCCCATGCTAACCAAAACATGACACGATTTTTACTTTGTCTAGCAAATGATCATATGCATATCTGAATATTATACCACACAGATAAGCGTATGTATAATATTGATCTTTCTAAACATTTGAGCGTTTGAAGTGAAACGTGCAGTGGTGTGTAAATGTTGATAACGTTGAAGCACAACTGCTAAACTAACATGAGCCTGCTCCGCGCTCTGATCAGCCAACTGAAGGTTGTTCAAGAGGAATTTCTGAGGTGGAGTCAGCACAGTTTGGGTTGGTAACGGTTGCCAAGCAACACTACTTCAGTCAGTAATAGTTGCCAGGCAGCACAGCTTCATGTTGGCAACGACCACTGCACAGACAAATATGGATTTTGTGAGTCTTTTTTTTTTTCTTCTCTGCTTGCTTACATCTTATTGGTTGACTAGTGCCAAGCCCATCATTCTTTCCTGGCATTTGGCCTCAAACTCCTGAAGGATGTTACATGTAACAAGGCCCATTAGAATTCTGAAATATCATTCTAGTTCTGTCGGCTTTCTTTTTTTTTCTGCCCGCTTTGATATAGTCATTTATATTTCTCTCACATATCTCTCTTTTCAACGGGGTTGTGAAATATAGAGGAAGTTGACATGACTTTTCTTCTGCATGCATGTCTGCTTTTATAGCAACACTGTGGTATTGACAACCCAGTTCTGATTGGTTGAAGTTGTTATAATTCTGGGTGTTTTATGTATTTATGCTGGACTGAGAATGAGGGCTTTTGTTTGTTTGTTTGTTTATTTAATTTTGCTTTACAACCAGTCAAAATGGTCCCAAACGAAGCCAAAGTAAAATCAACCATTGACTGTCTCAGAACAACACACATTCGTCATAAATCGGTGTTTTTTAACAGATTATTTGAGCATGATTCAATAAGTCACTTGTTGCCAGCTACTGGCATATTGGTGTAACTGTCAGAAAGAGTTACTGAAGAACCACAGTCTCTCTGGAACATGCTAAACCAGTCAAGGACAGTGATACAAACAGATACAAACAGACTGTACTGTATATTAGCTTCCAGGAGATTGGATTCAAAAAGGTTCGAGGAAGGACCAGAACTAACTGTTGTGTCAATGCATTTAAACAGATTTTCAATTAGATCAATTTTATTTATTAGGGGTTCAAGCACGAAGTGCTGAACACCTATTGTATTTGTGCTGATTTTTAGGGGTTCAAGCACGAAGTGCTGAACACCTATTGTATTTGTACAGATTTTTATTATTATTATTATTATTCAGCCGAAAAACGCATTGTGCAGACCAAACCGTAAGAGCTGGAAACTTGAAACTTTGTCAATAGGTAGTACAAAAATCGAGGAAAGGTTATCAAATTATGAGCCAGATTGGCCCATAGGTGGCGCTATAGCAATCAATTGCGCAAAATGGCTCATAACTCCTAAACCGTTTGGTCCACACTCAAGTGTCTTATATCATTGGAAAGCTGAGTCCTTGGCGAACAAAACGCAAATCTCCGATTTCATTTCCGTCATTAAAAATTTTCCGCCATTTTGAATTTTGTTGAAAACCTACTTTTACGAACTAGTCCCTGATTTTTTGACCGATCGGAACCAAACCAGTGCCAAAATGTTGTCTGTAGTCTGAATATGAAGATTCATTGAGAAAAAGTGGACATTTCGATTCACGGAAGATAAGGGGATCAAAATGGTCGCTCAGGGCGGAGTTTATTTTACTAAAAAGACTATAACTCTAAAATGAAATGAGATATCTTCACCAAACTTGGTAAATGTGTGTATGGGCAAATTCTCTGGTCTCGATAAAAAAATCGCGACGATTGACCACTTGGTGGCGCTATAATGTGAAAAAAACATGAAAATAGCTATAACCACATGACCGCTAGTCCGATTGACTTGAAAATTGGTATGCGGTGTCGTGGCCCAAGGTACCATGTATGTCCATGAGGACATTGGCGTATCTCAAAAAACATGGCCGCCATTGGCCAATGAAATTTGAGCACCTATTATGTTTATGGCTCTGTAATCACGTGGTGTTGCATACATCCGCAAAATATGCATATCATATGATAGATCTCCTCATGTTGAACAACTTTGCCTCTAGTGCCATTGCTGTCAATCAAATTGTTAATTAAATATTCATAATTATGTTAAAAACCTACTTTTGTGAACTTGACCCTGGTTTTTTGCCCGATCAGAACCAAACAAGTCTAGGAAAGTTCTCTGGACTCTCTAGATCAATAACTATCCAAAAAAGTTGAACTTTTAAATTTGGATGGCTATAACAGGGCCATTTAAAAAAGAGGTGTGGCAAAATACACTCAAATGCCTATAAATCCTAAGGGGAAACTCAAAACTTCATGAAAATCGTTGGGTACATGTGGCATAACATGCTGATGAAGCATGCAATGTTTTAAAGAGATCGGACTATAGGTGGCGCTATAACTGTTAAAAAGCTTTAAAAACCATGCATTTCCTATGGTAAATTGCCTATATTGGCTGTAAATGGACTTTTGAATTTTTATTTTAGTGTTTAAAATATTGCTAAATAAAACTTAGTGTCTTTAATGCCTATGTGCTTAAAAGGCCTTAAAGGCTTGAACCCCGCTTAAATGCTGCTTGCAGCTTTAATTAGGGGTTCAAGCACGAAGTGCTGAAACCCTATTGTAATTGTACTGATTTTTATTATTATTATTATTATTATTATTATTGGGGGTTCAAGCACGAAGTGCTTGAAAACCTATTGTTATTGTAAGGATTTTTAGGGGTTCAAGCACGAAGTGCTGAAACCCTATTGTAATTGTAAAGATTTTTATTATTATTATTATTATTATTTTTCTTCTCCCCTAAAACTGAACGTGCAGACAAAACCGTAAGTGCTAGAGACTTCAAACTTGGCCAATAGGTAGTCCTCAATTTGGGGAGAACCTGAGAAGCTATGACCCCGATTGGCCTATAGGTGGCGCTACAGCAACCAAAAGCGCAAAAGGGCTCATAACTCCTAAACCGTGTACTCCACACTCAAGTGTCTTATATCATTGGAAAGCTGAGACCATGACGAATAAAACGTATATCTCCGATTTCATTTCCGTCATGAAAATTTTTCCGCCATTTTGAATTTTGTCGAAAACCTACTTTTGCGAACTAGTCCCTGGTTTTTTGACAGATCGGAACCAAACCAGTGCCAAAATGTTCTCTGTAGGCTGAATATCAATAATTATCGAAAAAATGTTGATATTTCGATTCACGGTTGCTAAGGGGATTCAAAATGGACGTTCAGGGCGGAGCCTATTTTACTAAAAAGGCTATAACTCCAGAAAGAAATGAGCTATCTTCACCAAACTTGGTACACATCTTTATGGGCTCATTCTTTGGTCACGATAAAAAAATCGCGACGATTGGCCACTTGGTGGCGCTATAACATGAAAAAAACACTAAAACGGCTATAACCACGCGACCGCTAGTCCGATTGACTTGAAAATTGGTATGCGGTGTCTTGGCCCAAGGCCCCATGTATGTCTATGAGGACATTGGCGTATCTCAAAAAACATGGCCGCCATCGGCCAATGAAATTTGAGCACCTATTAGACGGGGTTAACGGAGGCCGATCGGAACGAAACTTGGTGGGCCTGTTTGACTCATGGTCCTAGAGGACTGTAAGAATTTTGAAAGAAATCGGCCACTAGTTGGCGCTAACGAGCTTTATGGCTCTGCAATCACGTGGTGTTGCAAACATCCCCAAAATATGCAAATCATATGATAGACCTCCTCGTGCTGAACAACTTTGCCTCTGGAACCATTGCTGTCAATCAAATCGTTAGTTAAATATTCGCAATTATGTTAAAAACCTACTTTTGCGAACTAGTCCCTGATTTTTTGCACGACCGAAACCAAACCAGTCTAGGACAATTCTCTGGACTCTCTAGATCAATAATTATCAAAAAAAGTTGAACTTTTGCATTTGGATGGCTATAACAGGGCCAATTAGAAAAGAGGTGTGGCAAAATACACTCAAAAGCCTATAAATCCTAAGCGAAAACTCAAAACTTCACGAAAATTGATGGGTATATGTGGCATAACAATGTGAAGAAGGATGCAACATTTCATGGAGATCGGAGTATAGGTGGCGCTATAAGTGTTAAAAAGCTTTGAAAACCATGTATTCCTATGGTGAATTGCCTGTATTGGCTGTAAATGGTATTTTCCATCGATTATTTCAGCATGCTAATTGTGTTACCAGTATGTTAAAAACATGCTAATCGTGTTAGCATTTTGCTAAAAACATGTCAGCAGTGTAGGGTAGCAACAGGGCCACAAGTTTTGCCATTGCAAGCACAACTCAAATTCAGTCTTTATAAAGTCACTATTTTAACATTTGCAATCGAATTTTGTCAATGTATCACTTCATTTCACCTGAGCTCCCAGATTTAATTATTTTACTGCTTTAGAGCCTTAAATGCAATACGCCTTAAATGCTTTAATGCCTTAAGTCGCTTGAACCCCGCTAATTGCTGCTCGCAGCTATATTTATTATTATTATTATTTTTCTTCTCCCCTAAAACTGAACGTGCAGACAAAACCGTAAGTGCTAGAGACTTCAAACTTGGCCAATAGGTAGTCCTCAATTTGGGGAGAACCTGAGAAGCTATGACCCCGATTGGCCTATAGGTGGCGCTACAGCAACCAAAAGCGCAAAAGGGCTCATAACTCCTAAACCGTGTACTCCACACTCAAGTGTCTTATATCATTGGAAAGCTGAGACCATGACGAACAAAACGTATATCTCCGATTTCATTTCCGTCATGAAAATTTTTCCGCCATTTTGAATTTTGTCGAAAACCTACTTTTGCGAACTAGTCCCTGGTTTTTTGACCGATCGGAACCAAACCAGTGCCAAAATGTTCTCTGTAGGCTGAATATCAATAATTATCGAAAAAATGTTGATATTTCGATTCACGGTTGCTAAGGGGATTCAAAATGGACGTTCAGGGCGGAGCCTATTTTACTAAAAAGGCTATAACTCCAGAAAGAAATGAGCTATCTTCACCAAACTTGGTACACATGTTTATGGGCTCATTCTTTGGTCACGATAAAAAAATCGCGACGATTGGCCACTTGGTGGCGCTATAACATGAAAAAAACACTAAAACGGCTATAACCACGCGACCGCTAGTCCGATTGACTTGAAAATTGGTATGCGGTGTCTTGGCCCAAGGCCCCATGTATGTCTATGAGGACATTGGCGTATCTCAAAAAACATGGCCGCCATCGGCCAATGAAATTTGAGCACCTATTAGACGAGGTTAACGGAGGCCGATCGGAACGAAACTTGGTGGGCCTGTTTGACTCATGGTCCTAGAGGACTGTACGAATTTTGAAAGAAATCGGCCACTAGTTGGCGCTAACGAGCTTTATGGCTCTGCAATCACGTGGTGTTGCAAACATCCCCAAAATATGCATATCATATGATAGATCTCCTCGTGCTGAACAACTTTGCCTCTGGAACCATTGCTGTCAATCAAATCGTTAGTTAAATATTCGAAATTATGTTAAAAACCTACTTTTGCGAACTAGTCCCTGATTTTTTGCACGACCGAAACCAAACCAGTCTAGGACAATTCTCTGGACTCTCTAGATCAATAATTATCAAAAAAAAGGTGAACTTTTGCATTTGGATGGCTATAACAGGGCCAATTAGAAAAGAGGCGTGGCAAAATACACTCAAAAGCCTATAAATCCTAAGTGAAAACTCAAAACTTCACGAAAATTGATGGGTATATGTGGCATAACAATGTGAAGAAGGATGCAACATTTCATGGAGATCGGAGTATAGGTGGCGCTATAAGTGTTAAAAAGCTTTGAAAACCATGTATTCCCTATGGTGAATTGCCTGTATTGGCTGTAAATGGTATTTTCCATCGATTATTTCAGCATGCTAATTGTGTTACCAGTATGTTAAAAACATGCTAATCGTGTTAGCATTTTGCTAAAAACATGTCAGCAGTGTAGGGTAGCAACAGGGCCACAAGTTTTGCCATTGCAAGCACAACTCAAATTCAGTCTTTATAAAGTCACTATTTTAACATTTGCAATCGAATTTTGTCAATGTATCACTTCATTTCACCTGAGCTCCCAGATTTAATTATTTTACTGCTTTAGAGCCTTAAATGCAATACGCCTTAAATGCTTAAATGCCTTAAGTCGCTTGAACCCCGCTAATTGCTGCTCGCAGCTATATTTATTATTATTATTTTTCTTCTCCCCTAAAACGCATCGTGCAGCCCAAACCGTAAGTGCTAGAGACTTGAAACTTTGCCAAAAGGTAGTCCAAAAATCGAGGAGAGATTATCAAAGTATGAGCCCGATTGGCCAATAGGTGGCGGTATAGCGCAAAAAACAAAAAAAAAATACTATTTTGCTTATATCTCGAAAACCCATTGTCGCACATTCAAGTGTCTTACATCATTGGAATCCTTGGCTCAAGCCGAACAAAACGTATATCTCCGATTTCATTTCCGTCATGAAAATTTTTCCGCCATTTTGAATTTTGTCGAAAACCTACTTTTGCGAACTAGTCCCTGGTTTTTTGACCGATCGGAACCAAACCAGTGCCAAAATGTTCACTGTAGTCTTAAGATCAATAATTATCGAAAAAAAGTTGAAATTTCGATTCACAGACGATAAGGGGCGTGAAAATGTACATTAAAGGCAGAGCCTATTTTGCTAAAGAGGCTATAACTCAAGAACGAAATGAGATATCTTCACCAAACTTGGTACAGATATGTAGGGACTCAATTTGAGGTCACGATAAAAAAATTGCGACGATTGGCCACTGGGTGGCGCTATAATGTGAAAAAAACATGAAAATAGCTATAACCACAAGACCGCTAGTCCGATTGACCTGAAAATTGGTATGCAGTGTCTTCGCCCAAGGTACCATGTATGTCTATGAGGACATTGGCGTATCTCAAAAAACATGGCCGCCATCGGCCAATTACATTTGAGCACCTATTAGATGGGGTTAACAAAGGCCGATCGGAACGAAACTTGATGGGCATGTTTGACTCATGGTCCTAGAGGTCTGTAAGAATTTTGAAAGAAATCGGCCACTAGTTGGCGCTAACGAGTTTTATGGCTCTGTAATCACGTGGTGTTACACACATCTGCAAAATATGCATATCATTTGATAGAACTCCGCATGCTGAACAACTTTGCCTCTAGAATCATTGCTGTCAATCAAATCGTTAATTAAATATTTGCAATTATGTTAAAAACCTACTTTTGCGAACTAGTCCCTGGTTTTTTGCCCGACCGGAACAAAACCAGTCTAGGACAATTCTATAGACTCTCTATATAAATATTCATTGAAAAAAAGTTGAACTTTTGCATTTGGTTGGCTATAACAGGGCCAATTAGAAAAGTGGCGTGGCAAAATATACTCAAAAGCTTATAAATCCTAAGGGAAAACTCAAAATTTCACGAAAATTGTTGGGTATATGTGGCATACCATGCTGATGAAGCATGCAATGTTTTACAAAGATCGGAGTATAGGTGGCGCTATAAGTGTTAAAAAGCTTTAAAAACCATGCATTTCCTATGGTAAATTGCCCATATTGGCTGTAAATGGACTTTTCCATCTATTATTTTAGTGTTTAAAATCTTGCTAAATAATACTTAATGTCTTTAATGCCTATGTACTTAAAAGGCCTTAAAGGCTTGAACCCCGCTAAATGCTGCTTGCAGCTTTAATTATTATTATTATTATTATTCTGCCGTAAAACTCATCGTGCAGACCAAACCGTAAGGGCTAGAGACTTGAAACTTTGTCAATAGGTAGTCCAAAAATCGAGGAAAGGTTATCAAATTATGAGCCAGATTGGCCAATAGGTGGCGCTATAGCAATCAATTGCGCAAAAGGGCTCATAACTCCTAAACCGTTTGGTCCACACCCAAGTGTCTTATATCATTGGAAAGCTGAGACCTTGGCGAACAAAACGTATATCTCCGATTTCATTTCCGTCATGAAAATTTTTCCGCCATTTTGAATTTTGTCAAAAACCTACTTTTGCGAACTAGTCCCTGGTTTTTTGACATATCGGAACCAAACCAGTGCCAAAATGTTCTGTCTAGTCTGAATATCAATAATTATCAAAAAAAAGTTGAAATTTTGAATCATGAACGAAAAGGGGTGTGGAAATGTACATTCAAGGCGGAGCCTATTTTACTAAAGAGGCTATAACTCCAGCAAGAAATGAGATATATTCACCAAACTTGGTACACATGTTTATGGGCTCAGTCTTTGGTCACGATAAAAAAATCGCGACGATTGGCCACTTGGTGGCGCTATAACATGGAAAAAACACAAAAAGGGCTATAACCACGCGACCGCTAGTCCGATTGACTTGAAAATTGGTAAGCAGTGTCTTGGCCCAAGGTACCATGTCTGTCTATGAGAACATTGGCGTATCTTAAAAAACATGGCCGCCATCGGCCAATGAAATTTGAGCACCTATTAGACAGGGTTAACGGAGGTCGATCGGAACAAAACTCAGTGGGCATGTTTAACTCATGGTCCTAGAGGTCTGTAAGAATTTTGAAAGAAATCGGCCACTAGTTGGCGCTAACGAGTTTTATGGCTCTGCAATCACGTGGTGTTGCACACATCGGCAAAATATGCATATCATATGATAGATCTCCTCATGCTGAACAACTTTGCCTCTAGAACCATTTTTGGCAATTAAATCGTTAGTTAAATATTTGCAATAATGTTAAAAACCTACTTTTGCGAACTAGTCCCTGGTTTTTTGCCCAATCAGAACCAAACCAGTCTAGGACAATTCTCTGGACTCTCTAGATCAATAATTATCAAAAAAAAGTTGATTTTTTGCATTTGGATGGCTATAACAGAGCCATTTAGAAAAGAGGTGTGGCAAAATACACTCAAAAGCCTATAAATCCTAAGGGGAAACTCAAAACTTCACGAAAATTGTTGGGTATATGTGGCATAACATGTTGAAGACACATGCAAAGTTTTATGGAGATCGGAGTATAGGGGGCGCTATAAGTGTTAAAAAGCTTTGAAAACCATGTATTCCCTCTGGTGAATTGCTTGTAAATTGTATTTTCCATCTCTGTAATCGCATATATTATGATAGATCTTCTCATACTGAACAACTTTGCCTCTATAACCAATACTGTCAATCAAATCTTTATTTAAATATTCACAATTATGTTAAAAACCTCGTTTTGCAAACTAGTCCTAGGTATTTTGCCTGATCGGAACCAAACCACAGCAGTATGATTTTCTGCACTCTCCTGATCAATTCATATTTAGACTTTATAAAGTCATTATTATAATATTTAAAATCACATTTTGTCAGTTTATCACTTCATTTCACCTGATATCTCTCAAATTCATTCAGTGCTTAAAAGCCTTTCATGCAAAAGGTGTCAAATGCTTAAAAACCTTAAATGGCTTGAACCCCGCTAAATGCTGCTTGCAGCTTTAATTATTATTATTATTATTATTATCATCCGTGGTTCTTACCGTGGAACCACGTGGATCCGTGGTTCATTTCAGCATTGTGAATCTCAGCCATTTTATTGTTAGGTGTCATATCAATAGAGCTTGTGACGGAGCTCTTCACACTGCATCTAAATTAAATATACTGCCTTGACAAATCAAGAATTACCAATAATTACCGTATTCGCTCTCTCTTGCCTTCTCTCTCTATGTGTGTGTGTGTGTGTGTGTGTGTGCACGCTTTGTCAGTGTCTGATAATGTAAAACTCCTCGTATAGATCAACCAGTTACTTATTCAAATAATCAGCCATTCTACCTGTAGACATTCCCTGCCTAACCCTTCCTATTTGTTTAGATGTGTAGTACACTAGCATACATAATTAATAGTTAATTTGTAAATGTGTGTATCTTTCATGTTAAACTGACTTTGTATCTTTTTTTCTTTCTTTTTTTCTGTACAGACTTGTCAAAAAACCGTTTTTGTGAGCTCCCTCCAGAAGTGTGTTTGTTTGCGCCGCTGGAGTCTTTAAACCTCTACCACAACTGCATAAAGGTCGTTCCAGAGGCCATTATAAACCTACAGATGCTCACCTACCTGAACATCAGGTAACACCCACACTATGATGTCTTTTTCGGTTAACATATCATTATAATTCATCTATTTCTAAGACTATCTTGGCATCTGGCTATCATGCTGTTGTTGATCAAGCTGTAATAAAAATAATGTATTTTGAATGAAACTGCTTTTAACTTTACTTTAAATACTCACCAAATCTCTTGTGCTGACCAAGGCTGTTTTTATTTGATCAAAAATACAGTACAACTAACATTGTAAAATATTATTACTACTTATATTACTACTTATTATATTTAAAAATGTTATGCAATCCTTCTGTTGCAAATCAGCTTGTTTGTCAGTAATGATTAAAATTATATATATATATATGCTAAATATTTTTATTTCAAGTAAATGCTGTACTGTCTAACTTTCCATTCATTGAAAGAATCCTGAAAAGGCATCGTGGTTTCCAAAATAAGCAGCACTGTTTTCACCATTGATGATAATATTGTTTCTTGAGCATCTAATTAGAATACTAGAGTGATTTCTGAAGGATCATGTGACACTGAAGACTGAAGTAATGATGCTGAAAATTCAGCTTTGCCATCACATGAATAAATTACATTTAAAAATATAGTAAAATAGAAAAAAAAAAAATCACATTTGTAGTAATATTTCACAGTATTAGCCTACTCATTGTGCTATATTTTTGATCAAAAATGCAGCCTCCAAGCTTAAAAGACTTCTTTCAAATCCTCACCAACCCCAAACTACTAAACAGTACTGTATTAATCTCCAACAACTGTAAGAGGTTTAATATTTCCAGTTGTTGTTGTTGTTGTGGGGGTTTCCTCATTAAAGAAAGCAAGAGATTGTATTAAGTGGTTTATTGAAGACTTACTGAAGCTAATCCTTGGGTTTTGACGTTTTCAGTCGAAATCAGCTGTCCGTTCTCCCCAAGTTTCTCTTCAATCTTCCTCTGAAAGTGCTTGTGGTCAGCAACAATAAGCTGCTGTCTATTCCTGAGGAGATCGGAAAGGCCAAAGACCTCATGGAACTGGTCAGTGTGTCAAAATACATGTGTGATTATTGTATATCATTATGTATGTTTCTGTGATGTTCAAATATACACAGTATATATGTTTTCTGTGTTCAGGACGTCAGCTGTAATGAGATCCAGGTGCTTCCGGCTCAGATGGGGAAACTCCTTGCGTTACGAGAGCTCAACATACGAAGAAACTGCCTACAAGTTTTACCAGATGGTACACACACTTACAAAAGACAGATATGTCAACAAAAGCATCAGTCAGATAAAACTAAAACTAAAAGCTTTGCTGGATATAAATTCACATTCAGCACATTAAGTGTTTATGCCAGTTATGCTACTTTAAGATAGGAAAGAATTTCTCATTATATCATTAGTTTTCACCTCTCTTTCATCTTACTCTCTTCCTCACAGAGTTGTCTGATCTGCCATTGATCAGGTTGGATTTCTCTTGTAATAAGATCACTGAGATTCCCATATCTTATCGCAAACTTAAGCAGTTACAGCACATCGTTCTTGACAACAACCCCATGCAGTCTCCTCCCGCCCAGGTATGTCAGTACTCATCTCTGTTACTGTGTATATCTTCACGTGTGGAGCTGAAGCTGAACACTTGCTTGATTGTTGTTCCTGTCTGTTGGTAATTTCTTTTCTGTTGGCGCCATCCAGTGGCTGACATTGTAAAATACACAAAACGTCAGGCATATTGATTCAATAATGATGATAAACACAGTATATTTTTTCCAAATCTTTTCTAGGGTACCACATAGAAATGTCCCATCAAAAACAAAACAAAAGAAATCTCTCACAGTGTCTGCAAAAAACTGTTTATAACATTGATATTATGTTTCTTGGAAACATATTATCAAAGAAAAGTATAATTGAAATATTTGTTCAATGGCATTTTTTATGAATATGAATGAAGGTCGGTATCAATGAAACAGTTGACTTAATCCAGAATTACAGTTGGTGAAATTAGACACGAGACGACCCAACCACCACCACCACCACCACCTCTTAAAAAACTTGTTGGATCTGCACAATTCACACAAGTCACCCAAACTGACGTGAAAAACACGGGGGGCGCCGAAAAGCACGCTGTTTGCATCCCTGTTCAATTTTATTGCACTGCGAAAGTTTGAATCACATTACAAGCATCATTTCTGCACTGTGTATTATTTACATGAATAATAGACTACTCAACCACTCAACCCCCATCTCTCCCAAACACAGCGAACCTGTGATGCTTGGCCTTTTTACCGTCGCAGTAGTACAAATCTTTCACCATTACAGCTCTAACCAAACCACATGTTTCCTTTGATTTGCCGGTTTTATTACTGTAAGATCAACTCATCAGTTGTCACACTGTGCCCTTGAGCAGTGCACTTAACCCAAATTTCTCCAGTGTTGCTCTGGTATAGTGCCTAATTCTGTGACCCTAGTAGTCGCTGAGTTGATGAAAAGCAAACGATCACATTTCTATGACTGGCTTGTCTTGCTCAGACATGTTCTTTCGTTGACTGAAATTGATTGTTTTAGATTTGTTTGGAATGTTCTTTGGTCCCTTTAGTTTTTCCTTGGAAATGCAGTGCTGAGAGAGAGAGAGAGAGAGAGAGAGAGAGAGAGAGAGAGAGAGAGAGAGAGAGAGAGAGAGAGAGAGAGAGAGAGAGAGAGAGAGAGAGAGAGAGAGAGAGAGAGAGAGAGAGAGAGAGAGAGAGAGAGAGAGAATATGCAAGAGTGATATTTTAGCACATTACAGTAAAAATATATACGGTTATTTATGTTATTATATTTTTATGAAACGCCAGCTGACCAATTTCCATGAAAAAATGCCCATACATTTATTCTTACATAAATTTACATGAATACTAAATATATATAGTATTCTAAAGGCTAAATATAATGTCTGTCTGTACAGTATGTTTCTATGTATGTATGTGAGTTCTCCTAAAGAGCAGTAAAAGTTCTTATTTTAGAGTTTTCTCTTAACCTATTCACAAAGCTGCTGAAACTAACTTTAACTTCATTAATTACTAATGTCATTCGACACCCGTAAGACCCATAAGATTCTCGTCGTTTCATCAAATTATTGTAGAGCCACTGTAGTGAGATGGGCTTTGTAATGACGTCTTTAGTGCCTTTATGGGTCTTGAGAGAGGAAATGGCATTGGTGTCAATGGAGGCCTTTCTGAGCCATCGGATTTCAACTAAAATATCTTCATTTGTGTTCCGATCCGAAGATGAACGGAGGTCTTATGGGTTTTTTGGGTGAACTAATGCTGCCTTCACGTGCTATCGAGTTTTCGAGGTAAAAATTGCACATGAACTGATGTTGTGTTTACCACTGGGAAGTTCGGAAATAATTTTGATACCCAAGTTCCCGAGATGGGCGTGGCATAACCGTTAAAAATGGCAGATGGGAGATGAATTTCGAATTTTATTAGGTTTTTTTTTACCACAACAATTTAATTTACTTGTCGTTAAAGTAGTACATATTTACATAAATAAATAATCATTTGAAGCATATTGTGTAGCATATTTTAAACGCATCGAAAATCGCATCTAGTTGACCATCATTCCAGAATAGTGAGCAAGCTGACTAGATAGTGTTTAGTAAAAGTAGCTATACAATAGGATCATGTACGGCTGAAAACTATTGCCATTTTAGTCTTTAAGCAGCCTTTATTGTCTACATTATGCCTTTTTTGTGAATGTGATTATAAACAATATGCTTTCGTGTTGTGCTGCTAGTGTTTGCCAGTGATTCTATGATTTTCAGGGACCAGGAAATGGCTGAAATGGTTATAGTGTTAAAATAACATTTTCCAAAGATGCGCAAAAGTATGAACCTGGCATCTTCCATTCTTTCCGACAAGAAAGCACCTGAACACAACAAGCTCGTAATCACGACTTCTGAGGTGGGAAGTAGGAAACTTCCGATAGCACGTGAAGGCAGCATATGGACATGAGTAAGGACAGGGTTGACCTTGTGGCTATGGATGATGTCATCAGCTTACTAACTTTGACCAAAGTGATTGGCTGATAGGGGAGGGCTCTCTGTCAGTGATTTAATGATAGAAATATTGAAGAAAGAGGTATCATGTTGCAGTATTCAGTAAAGTTTTTAAAATAAGAATGTTGCCATATTCAAATTAAGATTTTAAAAAGTAGGCCAAGTATCACTAATCAAACTAGTATATGTTCAGCTAATTGTCAGCCTCTTACATGTGTGCATCTCGAAAGATTGCAGAATTCAAGCGAAATTGATTTTTTTATACAAAAAATTAGCATGTTCAAATGATCTATCTAATCAACTTTAGAGGAGGTATATGCTGCCGAGAGCCAACTCACTAGTTACCTAGTCACCCCAACTCCTAACTCTCGGTCTGCGGTCCCTTCGGACAGCACACCAAATACGCTTTATATTCTTTTACTCTATTCGATCATTTGTGTGAACTCATGAAAACCTCAATGGTGCACAGAGTCTTTGGGTGGATTGCTGAGGTGGATTGCGGCAACAGCCATAGGATTGTTTGTGATTTGATGTTAGTGACTTAGGAATCCTCTTGACTACTACTCACTTTTCACAGATTTAGGAGCTGGTTTTAGTGCTAAAAAGCTTTGTGAAATACTCTTAGAGCAAAAATCTAGGAGTCCTTGGGTGCATCTCAATCAGCTCCCTAGTTCAGTAGTCAGGGCACTGATCAGGGAGTCAGCCCATTGACTTGTGTCCTGATTAGTGCCCTCGCCCTGACTACTGAACTAGGGAGCTGATTGAGACGCACCCCTAAAATGATGACTGAGTGACCATTGTTTTTTTAGTTTCTCCTAAATCTGCAAGTTAGGAGCTACATTTGGCCTTAAGATGTTTTGTGAATATGGCCCCAGTTTGTTATTTTAATATATTTGGTAATGTAATGGCAAAGCTGAATTTTCAGCATCATTACTCCAGTCTTCAATGGCACATGATCCTTCAGAAATCACTCTTGTATGTTGATTTGCTGCTCACAGTGTTTGTGGACACTGATAGTTTCTTTTTCAGGATTATTTGATGAATAGAACTTCAAAAGATTTATTTGAAATTTAAATTTAAATCATTTTACTTGTCAGGACATAATAATAAAAAAATCATCTGATCGAGAGCAGGTCATAAAATTACGTTAAAAAAAAACAACCTCAGATGAACAACAACACATGATATACTACATTGTGTCTTAAATTATATTACAAAAATAAAGCTAAAATGGAGAAGCTGTAAAAAACGAAATACACTCCATGATTTATTAGCTTGCAGAACAACCTTTAGTAACCATTATCAGTCTCACATCGTTGTAGAGGAATTTTGGTCATTTTCTTTACAATGCTTCTTCAGTTCAGTGAGGTTTATGGGAATTTGATTATCCACACTGCGCTCTTAAGGTCCCACCGCAAAATTTCAGTCGGGCTGAGGTCTGGACTTTGGCCCAGTGCAGCATTTTGGTTCTTTTCTTTTTCAGCTGTTCTGTTGTAGATTTGCTGGTGTGCTTGAGATCATTGTCCTGTTGCATGACCTCATTTCTCCAAGCTTTAGCTGTCGGACAGATGGCCACACATTTGACTCTAGCATACCTTAGTATACAGAGGAGTTCACGGTTGACTCAATGACTGTGAGGTGCCCAGGTCCTGTGGCTGCAAAAACAGGCCAAAAAAACAACCTCCCTCCATCAGCCTGCTTGACTTTTGGTATGAGGTGTTTGTGCTGGTATGCTCTTTTGGTTTTCACCAAACTTTGCGCTGTGCATTATGGCCAAACATCTCCACTTTGGTCTTGTCTGTCCAAAGTACAAATCCCCTAGGGAGTGTGTTAACACACACCTGAATGCTCCAGACCAGCAAACTTCTGCTTTTATAGAGGTGATCACACTGGCCGATGATCAGTTAATCAAATACTTTTGATTAGCGGTGCCTGACTGCTACTTACCCTCTTGATTCCTATGGAAGTAGTAAGGTTGTGCTTAGTTTTAAAAGCATGGCTTCTCCGTTCTGGCCTAGTTTTTGTTAAATAAATTATTTTTATTACACAGACAGTTGTGTCATGTGTTGTTGTTCATCTGAGGTTATATTTGTTCTATTTGTAAAAACATAGAATTCAAAAAGTATGTACTTTCTTTTTCACATGACTGTATAAATGTCTTTACTGTCTCTTTTGATTTAATTAATGCATCTTTACTGAATAAAAGTATTAATTTCAGAAATCTGACTAAACCACTTTTATAGAGGCCGTAATTTCTGTGCTGTTTTTTGTAATGTCCCATGTTGTCAGTTTTTAGTTAAATGTTCTTCTTTGCTTTCAGATCTGCCTGAAGGGAAAAATCCACATCTTTAAGTATTTAAACCTCCAGGCATGTCGTCTGGATAAAAAACCAGACACACTTGACCTGCCTTCTCTGGGAAAACGCTGCTTACCTCAGCAGCTAACAGACAGGTAACTAAAGCAGGGCATAAAAACTCAAAAAAAAAGTCATTTGTTCGCTCTGAGCTGAATCAGTATTTTAACGTTTTTGTTTTGCGTTCCATTCCTAAATTTCATTCCATAAAAAATCCATTCATAAAACGGTTTCATTAGAAAAAATACTGTTAAAAACATTACTTTTTAACCAGAACTGTATACTAAATACTTTATATATATATATATATATATATAATATAATTACAAAACATTGATAACACATCCTCTTAAAAACTTTAATTTGACTGCCAAATTAAATATTAAACAGAACAATAAAGTAACAGTATTAAACGTTTAATTTCAAATAAAGGTTTATGTTCAGAATGATTAAACGTAATTTTGTTTTTGTTCATATTCCTGATAAAATCTCCTTCTTTTCCATTGTTTTCTTTCCTTGAAATGGTTCTGAACTACAACGTTGTCCTCTGTTTATGACATTTGTTCAATGAATAACAGCCCTTTTAGAGCCCTCACTAATCCTGTTGTCAAAATATTTTTGTAACTATTACTAATGAGGTATTTCCTGGCACTCTGATGATTTACATGAAGCATTTTACAGTGTCTTTTCAGTGGGTTACATTGATATGCCAGTAGGTAGCGACAGGTGACTGTCTTTGTGTTCACTCAACTGATTTATTAATCCCTTATTCATTGAAACAGTTGTAATTCACAGAAACAAGTGACTTTGTTTATGAGTGAGTCATGAATAGTTATTTTAAAGGGTTTGTTTTAAAGGACACCGATTCGTTCTGGAATGAATCCCCTCTGTGTTGCTCGGAGATGTGCAATGGTTCTGCTTTGAATTAGTTTGAAACTATTTTGTGTTGGTGGAGCAATTACAAAGTAACTGGCAAATTATATTATTATATTTATTATATTTATTATGTTTTGTTACTCTATATATTCAACAATATTACTTTTTTGGCTTTTCAGGAGCTAAAAAATAAGCTAAATTAGAAAGATTTTTGAAAGGTCTGTACAAAGATTTTTCAGTAATAAATAATTTTTAATGTTAGTTGCTAGCAATCATTGCTACTGTATTTCTAACATGACAAATTTACATGCATGAATACATGATACAATACATGAATATGTGTTTGTTTGTGTAGTATGGAAGATTTTTATCCCAGTAAAAACCATGGCCCTGACTCAGGTATTGGCAGTGACAACGGCGACAAAAGACTGTCGACTACAGAGGTAAACACACACACGATAGTATACATGTATAGTTATATATAAGTATAGTATAAACTAGAAACAAGTTTAAATGAATTCTGCCTGACGATCCAAACAGTAGATACTAAGGCCCTGTTTTACACCTGGTATTAAGATCTGTATATTCGATCAGATCACACTTGGACAACGCCTAAGTACAGGTGTAAACATGGCCTGAGGCGAGTTGGGTTTAGCTCATAAATAGGTGGGCCAGGCACACCTGTGAAACTTGACCTGACCTGTATGTTCAAGAAAGACGCTCTAAAACAGTTTGCCAAGGGTGTCTATTACAACAACAAAATAATATTTTCCTCTTCTGTATCTTATTCCCCAGCCATCTGACGATGATACAATGAGTCTCCACTCTCAGGTGTCTGAGACAGCGCGGGCTGACCCACACATACTTCTCACAAAGCTGGATTCAAACAAAGGTGTGCTTTCAGCATTAGTAATATTGGCTAACATATGTTATTATTCACATAGTTTTTTGTATTTGTGTATTTTTTTATAGTGCTCAATTTAGCATGATGTGTATTGTCATGACATTAGATACTCTGGTCTGCTGTCTGCATTGACACTTTGAAAATAAACTTTTTTGTAAATTTGTTTGTACGATCAGATACTGTAGCAATGACGTAAAGATATAAGGCAGTAACTGCCATTGTGGAAAGAGGATGTAAATCTAGAAATGTTACCTCTTCTTATCTTCACTAAGACCAATTACATTAACATTGTTACATCCATGACCATGCTAAACTATTCCAAGAGTTATCATGATAGAAATGTATTTATTTAACATTTAATTAATAGTGAATTTAATTAATAGTTCATCAGTTCAGTTTCAGCTTATTGTCCCCTAAGGGAAACTTGTCTTACAGCCAGGTAAACAAACAGGTAGCACAACAGGTAAACACCACATACACATACAAATAACAATACAAACAAATTAATTAAAAACACTGTTACATACACTACTACTCGTCTAATTCAAGAACAATGCAAGTTTAACAACCGAATGTCATGTCAAACAAAAGAAGTAGGGATGTGCTGTATATTGGCCAATATTACAGATTTTTTAATAGTATATTTTGATATTTAATTATTCATGTATGTGAGAATATTTTTACATTTAAATGACTTTTGTCCTCATTTAATGCTCACTTAAAGTTAAGCTTTAGATATACATTAAATAATTTAATAAGACTCAATTCAAATACCCTAACCTACACACCAAATGGCTAAAAACTATTTCTTCAAACGCTAAAAAAAAAGAAAAGTTTTTTTGTTTTGCTGTTCAGGTGACAAGCATCCAACTGAATTAGAAACAGAGTTTTGTTATCCGTCTGTGCAAAGCTTCAGTGAGCCATATACATTTGTGCATAGTTATCAAACACCTAATTCACCTGCAGCGTGCAGACACTTGATTGTTGAGGCAACACAATTTCCTGTTCTTTCTGTCATGGAACAGTGTAATGAAAGCCAGTAAATGTCAGTTATTAAGCAAACAATTCAAAGTCAGGAAACTACCCATAGCCACAAATACACGTCTTTATTCGGAGAGGCTTGACATGTCATATATTTAGAATTATGTTGTAATTATGCTGTTTGTTGACTCACACCACAACTTATGATTACAGTCATGACATACTGATATGCAAATCCCATTCCCTAGAAGAAATAACAATGGAATAGTTTTTGCATTGCATACAGGATGAAACTTATTCCATTGTGCATTGAAGAAATAACAAATGTGCTGTTGCAATAAATCCCACACCAGATCTAAATTATTCTTTGCTGCATTGAAGAGATTACACCATGTGCTTTTCCATTGCATATAATAACTAACTTATTCTATTGTGCATTGAAGAGGTAATACATTTCTGTTTGTTGACTTATGATTGACACCACTATGATTACAGTAATAATATGCAAATCCCATACCCTAGAAATCTCACAATAACTGACAAATAACTAAGGCCAATTACAATATCATTTTACAGGAACGAAAGTGCCTCACCTTAGTGTTTTCATGTCAATTATTTGCAGATCAGGACCCATATGACTTTATTGACCCAAATCCAGATGAAGAGGCCACTCTGTCTGAGGGAGATCTACAGCACAATGTACCCTATGTGTCATGTATAAAGGTATGCGTTATCATTCACACATACCCATATGTACTCGCTTTTTTAAAATCCTTATCTGTCAAGCAAAGGCTCTGCAAACATGTACATGTGTACAAAAACAAACTCATTGCACCTCACACTGTAAAAGAGCTGCCTTTGTCTCATCCTCAGGAGCTGGAGCGGGTTCTGAAAACACACCAAAGCAAAGACAAAGAGAACTGGAAAGAAGAGTCTGGGTAAGTCTGACTGGTTTTATGGGATATTTTAAGCAGGGAACATTCCTGTACGTAAAATCTGTGCTTCTAAGGTTTGTGATACTTTTCCTGCATAGACTTCAGATTACATCCATTATCTTAACTAAAAATAAATAAATAAAACATGTTAAAAAGAATTAATTCGTAGAAAAAGATTTGTTTTATGTTTTTGTAAGTCTCTGATGCTCACCAATTCTGCATTTATTTGATCAAAAATACAGTAAAACAGTAATCTTGTGAAATATTATAATTTAAAATAACGGAATATATTTTTAAAATGTATTTTATTCCTGTGATGGCAAAGCTGAATTTTCAGCATCATTACTCCAGTCTTCGCTGTCACATGATCCTTCAGAAATCATTCTAATATGCTGATTTGCTGCTCAATAATTTTTTATGTATTATTATTATTATTATTATTATTATTATTATTATTATTATTTATCAATGATGAAAAACAGCGCTGCCTAATATTTTTGTGTAAACCATTATCTTTTTTTCATTCAAATTCCCAAAAGGATTTGATGAATAAAAAGCAGCATTTATTAGAAATAGAAATCTTTTGCAACATCATAAAAGCCATTACTGTCACTTGTGATCAATTTAATACGAAAAAACATGGAAAATTAATAATGCCTTCTATGGAGACCCTAAAGGGATGTGGTTAGGCTTACTGCGTTAGTCGGTTATATTGCCGTACATAATGATTTCACTTATCATGTGAAGATGGTAAGAAGAGATTACTTAAGATGATGATACACAGGGCAACTTTTTGAGCAATGTTGCTAAAAGATGTTTCTGTGGACTTTTTGCTCATTGCTCAAAACATTTCCTTGTGTATCACCACCTTAACATTATGATGTCGGTGGCTCAACAGGTCCTGAACAGCATCATTGACAAATATCTTCTCTTGTAAAATGTGTGGTCAGTACCACATAAATATGCCAACACGTTCTTTTTCAAGGTTTCATTCATACTGTAGTTGTACGCTAATGGTTAAAGATCCAAGCTGCTGACACAAAAGGCAGTAGTTTGGGGTGACACATGAACAAAGCTTCAAGGGGACTTGCTGTGTTATCCCGGATGAGTGTGATGGATTTTTTTATTGGGGCTGTGTTCCAAGCAACTTGTGTAACAAGTACCAACTGTAGTGTAATAAACAAAACACAAATCTAGAGACATTAATAAACTTTAAACTGTATTTTTAGAAAGACGTCTCAAAAAAGGGTAAATCGGTCAAACATAACACCTGTTTACAAAGAAAACCAAAAACGGTGGAATACAAAAATGTGGTCTGTGTGAAAGGCACCTCAGACAAGCAAGATTAAATGCCATCCTGTTTTTGCATTGTGGCTTTAGCCTTTTTATATGCATTTTTGTTCCATAAAACGTACAGCTGTGCGGTTTGCCACATGCGTCAGTCGGAGCAGGTGGTGATGTGCTGTCTTGATATGATTATTTCTATAAAAATACTGTGTGTGTGTGTGTGTGTGTGTGTGTGTGTGTGTGTGTGTGTGTGTGTGTGTGTGTGTGTGTGTGTGTGTCAGAAAGGGAAGGACAGAAAAAGTGACAAGCATGCATGTTTTGTCAAAGCAAGTTTTTTTTATTTTTTTTATTTTCCCCACTAGATTACTTAGAACAGGTGTGGCACATTTTACCTGGCTTGCATCACCATGTCTTTCATAGTCAACAAACCACCACTATTACGCAATGTACATGACATTTTAATTCTATTTGTATTAGGGATTTGCTTTACATAGACACAAATAGTTTGTAAAACTTACCTGCAAAAGTATTGGAGTCAGAATCTGCTAAGGGGTAATGAAATGTAACAAATCATGTAAAAATCTTTTTTGGAAAATTAAACCACTTTTAAGAAAAATTTAATTTCCTTAATCTGACATCTGAAAATATAGTGATCAAACTAACTTTTATAAAAATCACCTGTCATGTTTATAATATATATTTCATAAGCATATACGAGTCAATTTGGACAATCACTCATATAACAGATTATCTGTTTCCAAAATGATGTCTGTCACCCTGTCTGAATCGCAGCTTTCTGGGCACTCACTCCGGATGTGTGCACACAACTTCTCAAACACTGCACGAGTACCGAATTGAATTGTCTTTCACATCATCTTACGCTTGAATATTTTAAGTGCAGAGGCTTAAAAACGTGTGAAAATAATAAACTTTCTTAACCGCGTAATTGGCATTGGGCAGTCCTTATTGTCGAGCCCCAGAGCATCTTCTAGCTGAAGCTCACTAATAAAAGGAACTACATATTTTCCCTTAGGCACCTGAAATGAGCATGCATTTATTTAATGGCAATTAGTATGATACTGACAATGGTAATTTGTTTAAAGTTTTATACAGTTTTCTTACTAATTGAAATTTTATGACATTACCGTTTTTACATCTTAGGGAGGAGCAAACAGTAATTGTGGAAAAAGAATAGATGGAGTAAATACTGTATCTCCAAACTGCTTCTGTTTTATGTGGGTTTTTTTTCATGGGTATTTTTGTCACCTTTGTTGTATTCCAGAGAAGTTAACAAAAGGAGGAAGTGATGAGGTTTTATCTAGATGTCAGGAAAACATCCTTGTATTCTGATGAATTAAGTTCAAAAACAAAAAACAAAAACTCTTTTAGTTTCAGGGTTATAGCATACCTCACTCATAGCTTCAGATCCAGTCTATATTAGATTTAATTTAGAAGCAGACTACTGATGTTATTGGTGGAACCAGAGGATGGAGGATTAGTTCATGTTTATGACACTGTCTAATTCATCACATTAAGTCCATTTCATAATTCATTATTTATTTATTGGCAAGTAGTTATCATACAGTTATATTATGCAGTGTCAAAATAATAAAGGAGGGGAAAATTGCCCCCCCCCCCCTTTATGGCGCAAGTCATGCTGTACGTGTCTGGTTGGTTTTACCTTTGAAATCCAGAAGAGTTATCTACTGTACATCCAGACTCCTAATATTGAGGAACTATTAAATTCTTACATTATGTAATAATAAATATTATGTTAGGAATTCCGGATCCCTAATGTAATGGGTGTAGCTGGATAATGGAGAAATGAGATTTGGGAAACTGCGCTAATCAACAATAATTAATCATATATATATATTAGCTCCATTCAGATACACTTTGCTAATAAAGTTCTATAAATGTCAAAATAACAAAGAAAGGGTAGATTCGCAGATAGAAGATTCGTAGGAGATTTATGCCGTAACCTTTTTGTGGATTTGTAATTGCAGAGTCAGTTTTTTCCAGAGAATTCCCAGATTCTGTAGTATCCAAATTTACAACAGAAACAAACAAAAACATAAAAACATAAGTCATCAGTTAAATTCCAAGTTAATTAAAGCCATACTTGCATAATGTGGTGTTCTTACGATGTATCCACTTGAGTGGGTGTACATGCTGCCGTGAATGCTGCTTATTGCCTTTTACTTGGATGAGAGGAACTTCTTTTATGGTGAAGAAGGGTGGTGCCAAACTATGGATGATATGTGTTTTGGGATTTTAATTTTTTTTAATAGTTTTATATAAATAAAACAAATTACATGCAAATCATTTATTTTTCATCCCCATAAATCTTTTGTTCCTATTAATTTACCATATTTATACACTTCTAATAAAATTCTGAACGCAACATGCTTATATCACTGCTAAACATACAGAAAATCAGAGAAAAATTGACACAATTGCAAAAAAAATCTACAATGCTGACACATTACGTTAATTTTCAGAGAACATTTAACACTTTAAATTATACCTTCAAAGCAGCTTTCATGGAGGCGGGTGGAGTTATGTCTTTAGTTGTTATGTCTGTCTTTCAAGTCATTCCAAACGCACAAACTCACACAAAAATATGTGCTTTGTTGATAGGAGATGCTTTACAAAACATTTTTAATATACACCGACTGTATGGAATAGTCTGAAGTCTTCGTGCCCATCATACACTGTCATTTTCTGTGAAATCCAACTGCCTAGTGTCTGCAGACTGGCTCTACTGTAATGTTGACTCCTCCAGACTCTAGCTGTTGTGATGTGTATTCCAGCCTTTAGTCGAACACCTTGAAATATGCACAGTTGATTAAAATGAGACATGCTTTTGATGTCTTTCACTGGCTGTTAAGTTAGAATAGTGTACAGATGGCAGACTGACAAAATGTTCCAGTAATGATGACCATACATGCACTGCTGCCAAACATATTAAAACATGGCACATGAAAGAGCAAAGTAATCGAGATAAATGCCCTGTATAGCCGAAAGTATGTGGGCACCCCCATTCTAATTACCAGGTTTGGCTGTTCCAGTAATAACAGTGAAAACATTTCTTATACGAGGGCTAGAATTGTGTGCCAGGGAAGCTCCCTTTTCTGTTCTAAAATCACAATACAATATGTTTTAAGAGGCTGGTGTAGAATAACTTGGAATAACCCCATCAAACACTTTTGGAATGAAACGGAGCAGCTATTGATTAGACTGTTCTGTTGTAGTATGCATCATCCAATCATTCAAGGCGAGGCGAGGGTAGGCAAGGCAAGTTTATTTGTATAGCACATTTCATACACAATGGTAATTCAAAGTGCTTTACATAGAAATGAATTAAAATAGTGATTACATATGCATAAGCGAGTGTCATTTAAAAGCACCTTTATCACAGTTTGTGTTGTCACATCTGTAGCGTAAAGGAATTTCCACAATGGACAGGCACCAGTTTTGAGAAGAAAATTATACTTTTTTAGTTGAACTTAACAATAAACGTTAATATTTTAAACGTTTATTTAGATTTTCGTGATACCCTTCCCGTGTATGTTATCTTTCATTTTAATGTGTAACATTTTCTGAGCGAGCCATCATCAGCACTGCTGTTTACCCCAGTGGATTAAATAAATCCACCCAAAATAGACTTTAGTTGTAATTCATATTTTCAGCTTTGTGTAATTAAAGCTCTTTAAAGTGATATGTTGTTTTTCTATTCTATTTTTGCAGTTCTTTGATACAATAAGGTGATCAGACTCTAAAGTATAAAGTATTGCGCATGCACACCATTGCACACTCCCCTTTTAATTGCTAAATATGTGTCGGAAAATTATACATGTCACAAACTACAGTGATAAAAACTCTCAAAGGCGCTGGAGAACTGAAAATGGGTACTTTAATGACAAAAAATCAGGATACACGTAGGATGACGACATGACAACAACCGACAAACACTGAGGGAGAACGAGGACTTTAAGGGTTACTTCAGCAATTAGCATATGGCTTTGTATCAGTAGAAACCCTGGAGTATAATCAAATGATTGTGCTTCCCCCCTCATATCCCTCTGAGACGAGAGATTTATGCATTTTATTTCTGGAAAAATTCCTCCCGTGACACAAATTGACGATATTTGCATCATGTTTTGAATGTTTGGCCAAAGGCTAAAGACTACAGCCAGCAGGGGGAGCTATTTCCACATGTTTTCAACCCGCACATGGGCAATGAAAGATTGCACTCACAGCACAGCTTGCAGCTGCAGGCATTCATTTAAACGGATCGGGTGCTGAGCAATGTAAGTGTTTTAACTTCTCAAATTAATTTCTATGAAAGTTAAGCTTCCAAAGACATGAACTGAAAACGTGCCAGACTGAACACACGTTGTGAATGTATGCCGTGAATGTGGTTGCGATTTCCTCAGCTCATTTATGACGTTAAATGTAATCTGACTCCTAAGCTGAGTTAGTGCTGTAAGACCCATACGGCAACTCGATCTTTATATTGACCAGACACGTTCAGTATTTAATTGTAGTGTCTGTTCTCTAACTCAGTCACTGTAATCCAGTAGCGGTGGCTTTGGGAATGGCCTCACAGGGCAGTAAAGCATTCTGGGAATTGTAGTCTTTCATCCCCATGAGACAAAAATAAATTTTCTGTCTTTTCTCAGTCTAGAAGGCACCAAATTCAAAAATAATTTCACATTTCTTCTACATTAATGACCCCGTTTAAAAACAGATTCATCTTTCCAGCGCTGAAGTACCCCTTTAAGTACACAAAGCGAATGAGAATAACAAGGTAAATGGTATAACTAATTAACAAGACACAGCTGGGACAAATTAACTGATGAGGGTAACCATTGGAACAAAGGAACATGTGACTGAGTCAAAACACAACATAAAGACAGGCAAACGTGGCAATACCTTTTTTCTTTGTTTTATGGTACTCAATGAATTGTAAGCTGGGGTTGATGTCTTTTAAAAAAAGTATCTGTGCTAATTTAAAAATACAAATAAATCGCAACAATCCCATGCTATGGGCACACCCAATAATAAAGGCTGTAGTTTTTTGTTGCTTTTTCTTGAAGCTTTCAAACGCGGAAGTGTGATAAAGGCCTATACCCCGCATATTGATGGTGAATGTGATTTCAGTGAGTACAACATGTTCTTGGAATATCATTCCAATCAACCAATCAGATATGAGGGACACGTTTGTCAAGTGTTTAGGCTTACAACCAGGGTTAGGAGCTTTTACATCACATCATTCCCCTCTAATTTTAGGAATACATTTTAACTTGCAACTTATTGCAACTTAACTTGGACTTATTGTTTTTAACTCTTTGATGTACATTTTTTATGGATTAAGAATTCAGCATTAACCTTTTTTTTTCTCTTTCTCTCTCATCTACTTCAGCTCAGAGAAAGAACAGATAGCTGAAGAGGAGGAGGATGACTTGAAGGAAGTGTTGGATCTGAGGAAGATCGCAGTACAGCTGCTACAACAAGAGCAACAGAACAGGTGAACTTTTATGCTAAATCACACATGGTCATGCAACCTTCAGAGCCCATCAAACATGTACAGTATCTCCCTCAGACTCCCTGTCTTATATAGGTGTTTCATACAGGGCTGTCAGTCGATTAAAAAAAACACATATCAAAAAGACTTGCACTGACTACTCATTATAAACTTTGTTTTTATAAAGGAGCTGTTGGATTAGGGTTATTGGATATCCGGGGCTGAGTCATAACTCATTTCGATGTATTTAGCTCCCTTAGCTTAAAACATTGAAATATTATATATACATTACAATTAAATGTTGATATGTTACATCTCCGAGGCAAGTTTAAAACTAAAAAGGTCCCTACAACTTTCACTAACTCAAGATTTCTTCAAAACACAGAAGTTACAAAAAGAAAGAAAGAAATGTGTCCTTTTGGGCTTCCTGTAGTCCACTGTATATTGTGTAAGGTAACAGTAGTGACTCTTTTTAACTTTTTAAATAAGTTAGCAGATGTTCTTAAAGGGCTGCTTCAAACATTATTATAGTTCCTTAATTTACCAAAGTTTGTGGCAAGGTTTTGCAAGAACCACAAGTTTGCAGTTCCGCATATATTCTACTTTGTTATCAGAGATGTCTGTGAAATATTCAGTGCTTATTACACCTAGATGCAGCTCTAACCTAAAAGCTAATAAATCCTCTAGTTTAGGGGTGTCAAACTCAGTTCCTGGAGGGCCACAGCCCGACAGAGTTTAGATTCAACCCTGCTTCAAGACACATACCTGAGGCCTGTTGCATGAAGCTAGCTGAACAAGCTCTGAGTGCAGATTTATGAATGCATGTTTTATATATATATATATATATATATATATATATATATATATATATATATATATATATATATATATATATATATATATATATATTAATAATTGGCTACTTCTCAATTAATATTTTTCCACTATAAACTGCAAATTTGTAACGAGAGATACAGGGGGTGTGGCTTTATCGCGTCTTTACTTGCAGCTGATTGGTCCAGTTTGGGTTTGCGATCTCTAACCCAGAATAACACCAGAGCATGTTAGCCGTGTAGTGCGAGTTACCATGGTAATGAACACAGCTAAAAAACAATCCACCTTCTTGAGTCCGAAAAACCAGAGTTTGCTCAAACTAATCTTGAACTTACCTGGGTAGCAACTGAAACCAGCTTTGTGCAACAGGCCACTGTAGTTCTATTTCAGTTTGTCACTTCGATGTTCGACTTAATTTGCTGGATCAGGTGCATTTATTAGGGTTGATACTAAACTCTGCATGGATGTTGGTTTTGCACCCCTGAACTTACTCTAAATTGACAGCCCTATATAATAGATATATATCTTTTAAAACACGCTACTCCTCTGTTCTATATTCACCTTTTCTTTCTTTTGAACCTCATCCTGATACCTCAGATGATTTTATTCTCTTTCATTATAAGTTACATCTATAAGAGATTCACAAATGAGAGCAAGATTTGGCAGTTCTTTTTCAATACACTCATCCATGCAGTCTGCTCCATCTGAAGGAGAGAATGGCCGATAGATGTATTGAAGTAATTGGATCAGACACTCTGTTTACTAACAAGTGAACCATATTCCTCCTCTTTCTCCTTCCATCTCCTTCTTCATCCCTTCCATCTCCACCTAATCCTCGGATCTGATCGGTACACACATGACATTTGACTCTCAGGAGGCGGTCCCTAATTTGTAGGGCAGAGAGTCTAATACACCGTAGAAGAGCAGCGGGGAGAGCTCACAGGTAGAAGGAGAGCTGTGTGTGTTTCTATGTGTGTTTATTTCAAACGGTGGATATGTGTCACATGATATGAGGATGTATGGCACATGCGTGCGTTTATGTGCGTGTTGTGTGTCAGTAAATACATACATGCATGTCCAGGCTTAGTGATGTCAAGAAGTCAAGTGTTGCAATTTCATATCCATTTTCAATGTTCAAATGCGGATTAATAGTGCATTCCATGTTTACATAGTATTTCAAAGTAGTTTCCCACAGTCAAAAATTGTTAATGTGCAGATGTCAAAACATTCTTCTTTTGAATGTATCTGTTAATTTCACAAAAAATCATTTTGAGAGATTGCTGTGAATCCTAAGCCAAGGTACTTTACGGATCATTAGGCAAACACGATCATTGTTGATTTGTTTTTTTCATCTTTAACACTGACTGCATGCCATGAACAAATATAACTTTTCAGATGCATCCCCATACTTGAAATTCAATCTGGCTGTGTATACTGTTGTGCATTCCCAGAAATCGTTTGTTGTCACCTTAAAAAATTTGTTTTCAGTTGGGATTCCAGCTTTTTTCAGGTTCAGCCTAAAAAAACTAAGGCATGTTTTGAACCAAAGCATTTTAGAGATTGTGGCATAATTCAATAGCGTAACCACCCAGGGCCAGGTTTCCCAAAACCATTGTAAGCTGTCATAAGTTGATCGAAGAACAATCGCCACCAGTGGTCTCGACTAAGGCTCACAATGATTTTGGGAAACGCAGCCCAGGCCTATAACAATTGCCGTTTGTACGGGGAGGAAATGTTTTCAGAAATTTTGCAGGTCAAGCACCTGTGCTTTTTTACAAAGATACATTGATACACAGATGCAGGTAAAACAAAGACTGCATTCATTCTCATATAGTGTCAGATACAGTCACATCGAAACATTTTTCCGCATCATTTGATATGTCAAAAGACGGAATGGTTGTTCTGTTCTTGCAGGTTTCTCAGTCACTCAGGGAGCAGCACCAAACAGAGATCCCCATCTCAGACTGTCAGAAGGTATACTGATGCACGCACAAACTCTTCCACGCCCATTCGGATTTCTTAAAAAATATATTCTTTATTCATCTTTTATTTGCCAACACGCAAGCTATTTCCTATGAATGTATGGGTTATCTGACTTTAGGTAACCAAACCGCTTTAAGTTTACAAAGTGCAGTAAACTTAAAATGATTAGTGCTACAAACCAGTTTATTCATGATTATAATATTAAATAATAGAATAATATTATAACAACCAGTTTGCAATCTCAAACAGTATAATGGACTATTTTTATATAGCTCAAATAACTGGAAGACACTGGAAACCTAACATTTTTATAAAATTAACAAACATCATTGTGTTGCATATTTATTAGCAGATTAATGCATTAATTATCATGTAATAATAATGAACAATATTTTTTACAGCATTTATTGATCTTGGTTAATTCTAATTCATATTTTTTTTTCAAGTTAGGTAATGGTAGTTAAATTAAGTGTGAATGAATATTACCCAGATTAATAAATGCTGTAAAAAATAGTTTTTTTAAACTAATGTTAAAATTGTGTAACACTTTACAATAATGTTACATTTGTTAGCATTAGTTAATGGATTTGGTTTAATAAACTAATAATTACCCTTTTTATAGCATTTATTAAAGTTAATATCAATTCATGTTTACTGATATAGCAATAATGTAAAAAATGTGTATATTAGTGTTATAGTCAAGAAAGACCACTTAATCCAAGACCTAGTTGAGACCAATGTGTGTTAAGACACAGACAAGACCTAGACTTTGAGGGGTTGAGACCAAAGCAGGGCGAGACTAAGTCAAGACCAAGACCAGACCAGCACCCCTTATTCATAAAGATCCACATTACTGCCTGAAAATGACTTATTTTTATCAATAAATATAATTAGAATGAGACACTAATACTACAGGTGCTGGTCATATAATTAGAATATCATCAAAAAGTTGATTTATTTCACTAATTCCATTGACATGTGTGTATTATATTCATTCATTACACACAGACTGATATATTTCAAATATTTATTTATTTTAATTTTGATGATTATAAGTTACAACTAAGGAAAATCCCAAATTCAGTATCTCAGAAATTTTTAATATTACAAAGACCAATACAAAGAAAGGATTTTTAGAAATCTTGGCCAACTGAAAAATATGAATATCAAAAATATGAACATATACAGCACTAAATACTTATTTGGAGCTCCTTTTGCCTGAATTACTGCAGCAATGCGGCATGGCATGGAGTCGATCAGTCTGTGGCACTGCTCAGGTGTTATGAGAGCCCAGGTTGCTCTGATAGTGGCCTTCAGCTCTTCTGCATTGTTGGAGCTGGCATATCGCATCTTCCTCTTCACAATACCCCGTAGATTTTCTATGGGGTTAAGGTCAGGTGAGTTTGCTGGCCAATTTAGAACAGGGATACTATGGTCTATTCTACCAAGTGGAAAAGTGGGCTTTTGTAAAAAGATATGTTTTTAGGTTTCTTTTAAAATCATCTGTAGTCTGTGGGGCTCTCAGGTAGTGTGGAATGGCATTTCACAGCCTCGGAGCAGCCAATGAATATGCCCTACTACCCATGCTGCAAAGCTTTGTTTTGGGATTTTGGAGGGTATTTGTACGAACGAAGGGTGCATAAGGAGGTCGGGTGGGTGAGAAGTTCCTGTAGATAAAGTGGGGCATGTCCGTGAATACACTGGTGGGTGAGGAGAATTTATATTCAATTCTGGGCGGGAAAGGGAGTCAGTGAAGAGATTTCAGGATAGGGGTGATGTGTACATGCTTGTGCACCTTCATCATATATAGAAATTACATCACCTGAAATAATAAAAAAATATGAATTGTTTGTTCATTAAAGAAGTGCTAATGTTAACAAATGGAACTGTATTGTAAGATGTTGTCCTTACGTGTTACCTTGTTTTTTTTTAATTCTATCTGCAAATAATTAATAATTCTATTATAGTGTTATTTGTCATACCAGACTTTTCAGTATTCAAAAACAAACCGTTGCATTTGAACATATATTTTAAGCAGTGAGTGTTTGTGGGGTAAAGAATCCTCAGGAGTTTAAAGGTCCAGTTCTTCGCGATTCCCTCTTTCAAACTTTAGTTAAATGGTAAATGGTAAATGGACTGCATTTATATAGCGCTTTTATCCAAAGCGCTTTACATTTTTGCCTCACATTCACCCATTCATACACCGACGGCGATGTCAGCCATGTAAGGCGCCATCCAGCTCGTCGGGAGCAGCTGGGGTTAGGTGTCTTGCTCATGGACACTTCGACACTTGGTCAGGTGGAACCGGGGATCGAACCACCAACCTTCTGGTTTGTAGACAACCTACATGAACCACTGAGCCACTGCCGCCCCAGTGTAGTTAGTGTGTAATGTCACTGTTAGAGCATAAATAATACCTGTAAAATTATAAAGCTCAAAGTTCAATGCCAAGCGAGATATTTTATTCAACAGAAGTTCCCTTTCAAAGCCTACAGCGAACGGCCGGTTTGGACTACACCTCTGCACTTCCTGCTGTGATGACGTCACTAGAACCGTTTGTTGACTAACCCTCCGCCCACAAGAACACGCAAAATAGGGGGCGTGGTCTTGTTGCTCTCCCACATGGAGAAGAGCGCATTTTGAGCGCATGCATCTCCCCGTTTAATCCAGTACCTGTCCTGTAGACCCATTCGTAATTTGGTGTTGGGGGAATTTCTCACTTGAACTGAGTTAGTGGGTCCCTAGACATGAAAAATCACTGAGGTGCTCGTCCGCCATAGTGCCACGAATGACGTAGTGGTCAAATCAAATATGGCCGCCGATGGATGTTGATGAAAATCCAACTTCTATGTTTCTGAATGTATATATACACATGTAATACCTCCATTTACACTTACTATTGTATGTGGAATTAATTTCATATATTGTTAGGACCATAATGGGTGAATTTTGACTTTTAACAGGCATGGTCAAGGTAATTTTCCTATTCAGAAGACCTTGGCCATAACTTAGCCGTTATTAGGAATAAAAGCCAGATGCAATAAGTTTAATTCTACTAAATCTGACATTTAACGTTCATTGCTAATATTTTTTAACATTAAGGATCATCTTGTCATTGAAATATCAATGTCAACATATTTTTTTATAAAAAGTATTTTTTCTTTATAGTCACTTATTATTGTATTTTATCCCCTCAATGATTTGTTTTAATTATAACAAGACATGAAGAGAAGAAATGTAACAATTATAAACATCCCCTTTGAAGTTTAAGTTTAATTGGGTGTTAGTACAATTATTTAAAATAAAACAATTGGGTGCAAATAAAACTATGTAGCAATAGCCTGACAAGATGTTGGGCCTGGGAACTTCCCATTGGCAGGGCTCAATCTGAGAGGCGGGATAAACGGTTGTCTTTCAAATTCACTCTGCACGCTACAACCAACCAGAGCAACGAAGAAGGTGAAGTGGAACTAATTGATACATTAAACTTTCGCTGTATCTGGTCGGCAAAACTCTGAACACATCTTCCTTTCTTAAGAATGATTTCAGTGCCATTCTTTTCTCAAAGAAAAGCTTAACTCTTAGTCTTCCAGAGTCGCGGCCAAAGCCAATTCGAAAGACCGCTGTTTGCCAGCTTCTTTGTTTACAAGTAGCACGCGGAACCTCCGCAACTCTGTCGTCATTATATTAAGCCTGCCCACCGACTCTATACACAATGTGATTGGTCTGACCAGAGTTTGATTTTTACAGCTCCCAATTCAACGAAGAGTTGCTAGACTACCCTGGCTGCAAATTAGCTTTGCTGCCGCTAGGGTGCGTCTAGATTTCTAAGCTAATGTAGCAATAAAACTGACATCATATTGTCATTGTAACTGACAGTACAAATTACATCATATCAAATTAACTAAAAGTGCACCATATAGTCTGATTTCTCTCAAAGTGTACTGTATGTGTTCATGCATGTTAGTGGGATTGGTTTTTACAGGATGATTTTTCCATGGCAGAATATGGTGCATGAAACTTCAGCAGCACAACAGCCACATCGGCGATTGCCTGCACACTTACTTACTGTGAGCAGACTTGGTAGTATGGGCTTCAGACATTTTGATGGCAGGGGTGTGCCAAAGTTGCAAGTTAGTGGCATGTCGTATGAACCAGAAAAGCCCCTCGTTGGATGTGGCCTCTGATCCCACTACTTGTGGAAGGGAGAGCATCAATTCCAGAAGTTCCACTGGTGTAGATTTCTATCCTGAAATCATCAAATGTCTTAGCTGCATCTTGCTCTGTCAAGGTGTCTGCCTCTTCAAAGTTGGCTAAGTATTGCACTGGGTCAGAAGCCATAGCAGCATGTTTAGTCCCCACATTGCTCAAACAGTCATCTCCAGCAGAGGTGGTAAAAGTACTCAAAAGTTATACTCGAGTGAAACTATATATACCTAAATAAAAAAATACTCCAGTTAAAGTAGAAAGTCCTCCATTCAAACATCACTTGAGTAAAAGTACAAAAGTATCTGATTTAAAACGTACTCGAGTACCAAAAGTAAAAAGTAAATATTCTAATTAACTGTAAATATCAATAAGCGGATATAATCTTTTGGGACTCGTATGCAATGCTTTAATTGAACAAATGATAAGATTAGATACTGCAATTAAGAATTTGTTAGATTTGCAATTAATAAGAGACAATGAAGCACCTTAAGGCAGTATAGGGGTTAAACTTAAAATAGACATGTTCCATAACATTATAAAACAGATGAGGAGCAAGATAATATTAACTAATTCAATATTAATTCAAAAGCCATAACCACAATGACATATTACATAACAATTAGTTAATAGTCATGTGCCTCAACAAGTCATAATATAATTTTGCCAATTGTTATGATTAATGATGAATTAAACACAACTGAGAGTCAGAATGCATGGCTTTGAATACATGAATTTACATTATTAGTTAATGTAATGTGTTATTAGGGAATTAATGATGTCACATTTAATTAATAGCAATTCATATATTACTTAATCTATTAATCATAGAGAATGTTCATTAGTTGCTGATGCAACAATCATTAATAAATGGTTAAGTTCTTCATTTGTAATACATTAAGTCATGATTATCTGTGCATTAGTTAGGCATGAATTATAATAGTGCACTTGTATTGTAAAATGTTACCAATATTTTCATAGTTAATTGTGTGCCGCAAAATAAAAAGTTGGGTAAACACTGAGCTAACGTTAGTGTGGCAAACCTGACTTGTCAGCTTTTCCAAGTCTTTACCCGACTGGATCATCCATGACCGACCAGACCAGTTTGGAAATCAAGTGTATAAATACTTAATACTTGGAGCGGGCATGGGGAAATGTATTGGAGTAAAAAGTAATCCTTGCCTTTAATATTGTAGTGGAGTAAGAGTAAAAGTAGATGCAAATAAAATATACTCAAGTAAAGTACAGATCCCCGAAAAAAATACTTAAGTAAAGTGTCAAAGTATTTTTACTTGATTACTTACCACCCCTGATCTCCAGTCAGAATATGTCCTTTAATCACTGTCTTTGACAGTGACGCATCAAGATGATAGAATACTTGATGGAGTGAAAGCATTTGCCACCTCACCAGTGCCATACTGCTGCCAGATCTCCTTCATCCCGAGTTCTTGAAAGTATGGGCTGTAGTGGAGAAGCAATGCAAATGCGTCTGCATCACCGGAGAATATGACAACTCTCACCAGATGTAAGACCACAACATCCACCAGCAACCTGGCATCAGCCTCCTTAATCCAGTTTAAAGGGATCCCATGGTGTTGAGACTTGTATGGCTTAATATAACATAAATGATGTCTCTTACTGAATTATGTAGTAGAAAACCCATGAAAGATCTACGTTATTTTAAAAATCGATTTTA
The DNA here is from genome assembly GCF_024679245.1 of Pseudorasbora parva. Classification (NCBI taxonomy): domain Eukaryota; kingdom Metazoa; phylum Chordata; class Actinopteri; order Cypriniformes; family Gobionidae; genus Pseudorasbora; species Pseudorasbora parva. The sequence goes on from NC_090174.1 coordinate 33,304,635, forward strand.
TATTTGGACCATGGGCGGCGCCATTTTGTTTGCGTTCTAGGTTGATGACGTAGAGTGGTTGAACTCCTCAATCAGCTGGCATTACCCGTAGCTATTTTTACCACAACGCAACTCGAAAATTGTTTCAGAGTTAAACAAAACCAATGAATTCCTTTGTAATTATACTTAAAACACACTCAAACATACATGTGCACACAAACTCACCTACACAAGTCACAAACAGATCGGCCGGCGCGCACACGACAGGCTCTGTCTCAATCGAGATGTTGGGCTGCTCAGTCTCCACGACAGGGGCTGAATCTGAAATCGACCCTATACCCTTAAATAGGGCATTATTTGAAGGGACGGACATTTGTAGTGTTGTCCGACACCATAGTGGACATGTTCGAGTGCAGTCATTCAGTCTCACGTTCCACTGCAATAACGAGTGTAAGCCGATTTACAAACAGCTGTCCGACTTCACGCACCCAAACATACATGTGCACACAAACTCTCTCTCTCTCACAGACTCACACACACCCCAACAGATCGGCGCGAACACACACACACACACACCCCCCCCCAACAGATCGGCGCGAACACACACACACCCCAACAGATCGGCGCGAACACACACACACACGCACGCACTGCGTGCGCGCATACATAACCCTCAATCTATTCCCTGTGTTGATATCCTGTTCAACACATCCTGTTCCCTAGATAGACTGTTGATAGTAGATTAACTATAATGCCTAATGTGACCAGCAGAGGGAAATATCTAGGTAGGACGTACGATGGGATAAAGTAACGTGAGGAAGAGAGGCAGGATGTTTTGGTGATGATGCATGCGATTGAGACAGAGCAGTCTGTCAGAGGTGTGTGTGTGCGCGCCCGCCGATCTGTTTGTGACTTGTGTAGGTGAGTTTGTGTGCACATGTATGTTTGAATGTGTTTTAAGTACAATTACAAAGCAATTCATTTGTTTTGTTTAACTCTGAAACAATTTTCGAGTTGCGTTGTGGTAAAAATAGCTACGGGTAACGCCAGCTGATTGAGGAGTTCAACCACTCTACGTCATCAACCTAGAACGCAAACAAAATGGCGCCGCCCATGGTCCAAATATAAAATCGATTTTTTAAATAACGTAGATCTTTCATGGGTTTTCTACCACATAATTCAGTAAGATACATCATTTATGTTATATTAAGCCATACAAGTCTCAACACCATGGGATCCCTTTAAGAGGTTTGGGATCTCTTCGCCACTAGCTGCCTTTGCTGGTAGCACCTCATCTTCAATGACAATAGAGCTGACAATGGCAGTATAATTGTCATTGGCTCGATTGCACACCATATCCCAAGCTAACCGTTTTCGCTTGTTCTTCTCGAAAACGCCCAGAACTTGTCAAGTTGCTGAGGGATAGGTGTGTGTCTCTTCATGCCAATGATGTCGATGCATGTTTTAACGAGTTTGTATGCCCATATAATCTTAAGATATTTAGGTTAAACTTATTTGGCTTGCTGTCTACTAATGAGGGACTCGATGAAGCAGCTTCAAATCGAGCTGTGATATACCCCCAGAGTGACTAAATGATTATGTAGCGCAAGGTACCTAAGGTAAAAGGTGGAGTTTTGGGAAGTCGTGGGATGCTGGAACATCTGAGACTGAGGAGAGGTAAGCAGCTGTTTATATACTCTGGTTGTTGGTTGGAAGATTAAATGGGAGCACTCTTACCAAAATTATGAGCCAGTACACTGCATGTGCTCCCCTTCTTTCAGGGTCATCTCGATGTAAGAATCTAGTACAAGATGGATGAGCTCCAGCTCTTGGCAGAGGGATGATGTTGTGCTGATGATGGGACTGATGACAGTACCTAAAGTAGGGAATTGTGCTAGAGGCATCTGCCGAATCTTCAACATGAAGTCTACCACAACATGAGTGGCATAAGTAGACTCAGGACTCCATTGGGTAAGATCAAGTCGAGGCTTAATCTCACTGACAAGTTTTGACTTGTTGACATGAGCTGGAAGGTCACCATCAAACGGGAGATGCTGAAAACGCATCATGAGAAAGTATCTGCCGGATACTCATGCCCCGCTCCTTAGCAATGTCCATATGTGCCTCGGCCATGTCTTTGAGTGAGACTAACTTCTGCTCCTTTATACTGATTGTCAGTGTCTTCTGTGGTTTTGTTGAACTGAGGTAGTTTTCTCTTTGATACAGTGGTGCTCATTTTCTTGGTCTTCTCAACTAACCTCCCCTGCCTGTTCAAGATACCATGAGCCTTGACAAAGGTAGTTTATGCAGTCACATTCTGCATAAAGAAAGGAATTCCACATACCATAATTAGCCAAAATAGAGGTATTACAAGTGTATAAACATTCAGAAACATATATGTTGGATTTTCATCATCATCCGATGGCGGCCATATTTGATTTGACCACTACGTCATTTGTGGCACTATGGCGGACGAGCACCTCTGTGATTTTTCATGTCTAGGGACCCACTAACTCAGTTCAAGTGAGAAATTCCGACAACACCAAATTGCGAACGGGTCTACAGGCCAGGTCCAGGATTAGTTATGGTAAGAGGTGGGACCTTTTCCGCGAAACGTTCGCTAAGCTGCTGTCGAATCACAACACGGGAAGCGCTGGCACAATCAGAACTCCTTACATATTTCTGAAGGAGGGACTTCATAGAACAAGGAAATCATCAGGCCGCTTTTAGGTCTGAGAAAACAGCGGTATACAAATAATTGTGTGAAAAATACAGTTTTTTTACATGTCAAACATGAACTCATGTTATATTCCACACTGTAAACACAATCAAAGCTTCGAAAACACATGAAAAACAGGACCTTTAATCTCTAAGATCTCTTTGTTGATTGTGGAACCACCCTTTTTTAATAAAATAAAAAAAAAACAGAACAGAGATGAAGGTGATAACAAGTTGAAGAAGCTATAGATTTGACAGTTGAACAGGTAGAGACAGGTATGTATACCTACACCTGGGAATAGCGTTTTTCTTTTTTCAGACCTGTGAAATTGTGTATTGAAACACTAGTGTTGTCTTGTTGTCATATCCTAGCAACATTTATTCTCAGATTTGTTCCTTGGTATAACTGTGCTAAAGTTACAGATTTTGTCTTATTCATAACTGCAGTCTTAATCCTGAGGTCTGCATTAGAGAATCGCACTATGGCCCTGTTTTACACCTGGTAATAAGATCAGGGGTGCAGTATGTTAATGTTGGGCCCCGGTCATAGAACGATGGTGTGGGCCCCTAACAACAATGTAATTTTGTCATGTTAATATTGACATGTAAAATTTGTCCATTAGATCAAAAGATCTGAAAAACCCTTACATTTACCTGTCAACCCTGTCATTAAGTGGGTATGCGGCTCCCTCGTCCACTTGTGATCTGATCGACCAAAACACATCTTAATAATGTAGGTGTAAACAACGACTAATGACTGAACCAGGGCATCAGTTGCGCTTACTAATGTGCCAGAAACACGTTATTTTGTTATACTGGTTAAAACTCGTTTCATATCCTGATAGCAATCAATAATAAAAGTGATCTAAGTATTAAAACATTACATATATCTTCTGTGGAAGTCTTAGGACCAAAAAATGTCAGAATGCAATGATACGATGCCCATTCCTCAGCGCACCCTACTCAAGCAGACATCCTATGTCACCAGCCCGTTCCATGAGGCTATGCCGAGCTGTTGAGGCCCAGAGCTCCACAAACAAACCGCAGCCACATTTTACAATAACTGCTGAACCAAAACAACCAGCGTATGCTGTGTTCACACCATGTTAATTAGTTGGAAGATGGAAACCCGTGACATTGTACCCCGGAGTTGTTCATGTCCTCAGACTCTGATTAATGTGTTTGTATGTCAATGACATAATGAATCTCACAAGCAATAGAGTTAACAGTGGGCATGTGAGCATCATAACTGGACCACGGAGCATGGGAGAAGGTGGCCTGGTCTGATGAATCACATTTTCTTTTACATGAGAAAAAAGCAAGCCGGCGGTGACAGTGTTCTGCTGGGAAACTACTACCATGCCATGTTACAGTTGTTTTCTTTTGTTTTTTTAACTTTCTGTTCATCAGCCAATCCTGATTTCAGCACTGATAATAAGAAATATTTCTTGAGCCGCAAATATACACATGAGAATGATTTCTGAAGAATCACATGACACTGATGACTGGAGTAATGATGCTGAAAACTACATTGGTGCTTCATGTGTAAATGTAATTATAGTGGGATTTATGATATTGGAAACATAATAATAATAATAATAATAACAAACGTTGTGTACAAAGGCATATTTGATAATGATTCTTTGGAGGGTTGAATTTGACAGATACTGCAGGGCACATCATATCTGTAACAGACCTGGCATTGTCTGCAGATAGCAATCCCACACTTAATGTTACAGCTCCAGACATGCCTCTCACTGCCTGAAAATGTTACCCCAGAGCAAACAAATTAAGGATAATGTAGACCGTTAATCTGCTGGAATTATGACCTGTCAAATATCAAATGCAGGTCAATGCACATGTGCATTTGGTCACATTTGTTGTGCACAGTAAAAGAAATAGCATAGAGCCTCGCATCACCCTCGTCCTTCACAGACAGACCAGACACGTGAAGGAACTAGCAACACATCAGGCCTCACACACTCATTCCCATACAAGTACACATAAGTACACACATTCGTTTCTTAGTACAATCGCCTCTAAGCCCCTATTTTTATGTTTTGGTGGTCCATGTCACTCTATGTTTCTGTTTTTCTTTACAGTGCATCACTAGATGAAGGAAGCAGCTCAGCCTCTGCCTTAAGTGGACAGGTAACAATATATACATGTTTACACACACACACACACACACACACACACACACACACACACACACACAAAATCATACATGCCTGCATTGAATGCAATAATGCATGTAGTTCCATGCTCAATTTGCCTAACCTAGTAAGAAATGCAGGCTGCTTTTACATCAGATAGTCACTATGAATGAAAGGGTTAAAGTGCATTAAATTTAATTTCTTTGCGTTCTTCTTAAATATGAGACTGGCTTCTTCATACAAGCCCTTGTTTGATAGTAGCACTGACAGCACTTTTGTCAGTGTAAAACATTGATTCTTTTGTCCATTTATCATGTTGACTGTTATCTGATTTGTTAACTCATCACCAGACCCACATGGAGTTTGCACCCATTCTATCGTTATTTTTACCCCCCGCCCATGCGTGTTCATTTACGTGTGTAATATTTTTTACATTTCATTTAATAATTTAGCAGATTCTTTTATCTAAAGCGACTTACAAATGAGAGCAATTCAAGCAAATTTCCTCAAATTTCATTCAAGCAAAAAAGTGCTGCTTTCCTGTAGCTCAACTAGTAGAGCATGGCGCTAGCAACGTCAAGGTCATGGGTTCGATTCCCAGGGAAAGCAAGAACTGACAATAATGTTAAATGTGTACATTGAATGCAATGTAAGTGGCTTTGGATAAAAGCGTCTGCCAAATGCATAAATGTAAATGTAAATGTAAGCAAATAAACAAACAAGGGCAACAGCCCTTATTTTGACTACTAAAGATGCATTCAGTATTTCTTTATCTAGTGTTAATATCCATGTTTTTCATGTACTGAAGTATCAATACCACAATGACGTTAGACTCTGCAATCAACTGACATTGATCATCATGATTATTTCTAAGTTTGCTTACACGTTAGATTACAAATGCTCACTGTTATCTAGGAGTTTTCCCTCAATAAACCCCTAATTACTGTTGTAGTGGTTATATTTTGGTAAGGGGTAGGGTTAAGGGTTTTTAGCGTTTTAGAATATGGTCATGCAGAATAAGGCATTAATATGTGCATTATAAGTACTGATAAACTGCCAATATGCTACTAATATGCATGCTAATAAGCAAATGGTTAATGGTGAAAATGTGTACCTAATCTAAAGTGTTACCCTAAGTTTATGTACATTACACTGTTATTAGTGTGTTTTAGAGAGCCATCTAAACAGTAATTAATTCCCTTACCCATCTCATAAACAGAATCTTGGGCATCACTACTCAGATTTTGTTCCATCATCAACTAATTCCACCATGTCTTAGTATTGTTTGCATACACTTTTTTGTCTTTGATGTCTTCTGGCTTTAGACAGTTCTTTTCTGCTGCTTTGACAGTTCTGATTCTTTCGTTGCCTCTGCTTGTTAAGCATAAAGTGTGTTCAGTTTTCTAATTTTTTTTCTTTGCATTACTAAATAGCACTACTACCGTATCTAGGCTGCAGCAGCCAATGAGCTAGAGGATTCTCTCTGATGTTTATTTTTACTCTAAATACATTGAGCAGGGTGGCCCGCATCATGCATAATTAAAACATTAAATGTTAAGAGTACAGTCTTCAATCTCATGTGTACATCATTCAGATGACTCTTCACAAAAACACTATTTCTTCATGTGTAAAACTCTTTAAATTTACACTAAACTACTGAATGTATCTTTAGGCTTTCAGATACTAATATCAGTATAGTACCAGCCCTCCCCCATCAGTGCATAAAACGTAAAATAGTCTGCAGATTCCATCTGGGCCTGCTCATGTCATTGTGTTTGAGAATTTTATTCTTACTCATTCTGTATTACTGGTTTTATTTCTTTGTGTGTTTTTTGTCTGTGTGTGCCTGTACTTTTTTTTTTTAAGGAGACTGATCTCACTGATGAAGATGCGGCTTTCTCTGAGGTCACTCTTCCTCCATCACATTCCTCCTCATTCATTTCTATCTTTACAGTAAAGTTTCTAAAGTCCAAGATTCTTGTTGTAGGTTTACTCATTTGTGCTACGGTTCAAAAGTTTGGTATTGATATTTTTAATAAATGTATACTTTTATTTAGAAATGTATTTTATTGATCAGTGACAGTTAAGACATTTATTTAAAAAAATAATGTAAATATTGTATGTTTTTTGTATGAACCCTGAAAAAAAGGGTATTGTGGTTTCCACAAAAATTCTAAGCAGCACAACTGTTTTCAACATTGATAATAATAATAATTGTTTCACGAGCAGCAAATCAGCATATTAAAATGATTTCCGAAGGCCACTGTGCCATTCATGTACCACTGAAGACTGGAGTAATTATGCTGAAAATTCACCTTTACTATCACAGGGATAAATTACATTTTAATATATATTTACTTAGAAAATAGTTATGTTAAATTGTAACAGTATTTAACAATATTTCAGTTTGAACTGTATTTTTGAACAAATTAATGCAGCTTTGGTGAGGATAAGAGACTTCTTTCAAAAACATGCAAAAAAAAGTCCCATAGTGTATAGTTCACCACATTTTGTTCACCTGTGTCTTACATCACAAGCTAAAACAAAATCCAATTATAATATAACTAATTTCATAAAAACACTTTTGCTGGAAACCAATGCCCTAGATGCAAAATATTGCTAATTGGTTTGTAGTTTTCAAAACATTCCTACTGATATTTTCATGCTTTTGATTATTTGTCATTTTTGCTGTTTCATCAAAAACTCATCTGTGTTAGCCAACCACATAACATTATCTCTGAATGTCAGTGCAGCACTGGCAGAAATATAGGTTATAGTTTTGCCAACTAGTCCAAAATACTCTCACACTGGCCTCAGGCCTCTTTATAGTTGGGTCCTGTCATTAACTGTAATTTTGTGATTTATCCCTCAGCCTTCTTCCTCTTGTTCGTTTGATGGAAGTTTGAAATCAGAAAGCAGTGACTCAGAACCAAGATGGCCAGAGGTTCCTCCTGTTCTCAACCAGAATGAGGATCGAAGAAGAAACAAGTACCTGAGAAAAGACTACCTGAAGGTACACACCCAAGCACGCACATGTTCTTGGTTTTTCTCACACTCACACTCACATGCTTTGTTTTTCTCATGTATCCCTCTCTCTCACTCACTTGTTCTGTCAAAGACATTCACGTCATACACAACCACACATGCATTTAATCAATTCATGACACTTAAGACTTGTGTATGTATTTATGTTGCTTGGCTATTTATTGATAAATATTTTAGGAGGGTTTTTTTGTGTAGTGTTGATAGATATGTATCAGTATACAGTAAAACGATATATCATGATAATAAACAGGCATTTTGTTATCATAGGTACTTCAAAATACAGTGAATAATTATTTATTTAATTTAATTATTCGCACATGGCGGAACAAGTGAACGTTGAATGAAATCTGCTATATAACACAATATTTTATAGTGCAGAGATTCTTTATGTTAGTGAGTAAATACACAGATCCGCTGTGTATCGTTTATTTTATTTCATTTTGTGATTTCAACGCAATGAATGTTTCCGCGACAGCAATCGATTCAAGCGAGTCAATGCACGAACCACCGATACTAAAAAGAGCGGCCACAAGCACTGCATGATTTCACAAATGCATTCCAGTGCCAGATCGCCTCTCATGTAACTCTATTAATCAGCTAGAGATGCTTAATTTGCATTACATACAACAACTCAAGGTGCAAGAAAAGCTATCTGCCACCATCACTTGCGATACTTCGGCTGCGTCTCAAACGCATGCAGTGACAGTGTGAACAAGCCACTTATTCTTTGGCTTTTGCCTTGAGATTGGGGGTTACCATCAACATGCCTGTGGACACTGCCCACTAGCGGTCTACATGGTCTGCATGTGTTATTGATTAAGATTAAGATATACTTTATTGTCCCACAAGGGAAATTTGTTTTGGACTCTGTTTGCTCCGCAGTTTTTACAAAGACATCCTCTCATAAAACGTATACTCATTTACATTAAATAGGTACATATACAGTAGGCACATTAACACCTTTCATTGGCAGTTTTTCCACACAAAAAAACACCTTCTTAATTACAACTCCCATATTGCACATCCACAGCCTCAATAATATACATATTAGACAATTACATAATGCACAACCCCCCATTTAACTACAGATTGCATAACTAACATATTGCACACCCCAATAGCCTACAAATTGCATGGATGACATAATCCACATTATCTAAGCATTATTTGATGACATAGTGAATGGTCCAACAGTCTATACACTTTCAGTCCTCACATGTTACATTATCCTAATAGCCTACTTATTGCATGATAATATAGCTTACATATTAGTGTTAATAAACTTAATGGACATAGGCAAAAATGAGTGTTTATATCGATTCAACCTGTACTTAGGAACTCTGAATCTTGTGCCAGAGGGTAAAAGCTAGATTTTTGGTATCTTTACAGTTGCACAATTGCAAAAATAACAATTGCAAATTGACGAAGACAACAATGCAGAAGTATAAATGAAAACCAACGCGTAACTTGCGGCCTTAAATGATAAATCAGCCTTAAATGATATCGGAGTAAAGAGGTCAGTGGAAAGTTCTCCAAACCAGCAGGGAATGTTTTATTTGCATAAAGAAAACTTTCCTGGCTAACGAATAGAGAACGTTAGGATATCTGTTCTGGGAACCTTCTGAGAATGTTCTGGAAACCAAAAATTGTTAACTGGGAATACAGCCTTTACCTCTGTAACCCTGTAAACAAAGCAGCTGTCCAAGATGCTACATTTCTTTCTTTAAGGATAAAAAGGGCTTTTGAAAGGTAGTGTTAACTCTGTGTTTTTTTTTCCTGCTGGACAAGTAAGACAGTACTAGTAGCACACTTGTTCGCTTAATTCATACAGTTGCAGAGTTTTCTTTGTTGTGCCTTCTCATTTTGCTGTGTGCATTATCGGTAAATATCAATTATTTTGTGCTAGCTATGAGAGGGAGCAATTCACCTTTACTTCAGGTTAGTTTGTTGGTGTATGACAATTAGAAATTAGACTGCACAGAAATGGAAACTGAACTACAGGTAGCCCTAATACACAATAAATGTATTCACGCAATGCTGATGTTAAAGGCATACTTCATCAATTTATCTCCTCCTCATATCCCCCTGAGACGAGAGATTTATATATTTTATTTCTGGAAAAAATGCTCAGATGATGCAAATAGCATGAAAGTGTAAACGTGCCAGACTGAACATGCACTGTGAATGTATGCCACGTGAATGTAATCTGCATCCACATGAGCCAAAGATACATTGTCTGGCTTTTCTCAGTCTAGAAGGCACCAAATTCAAAAATATTTCCACTACATAAATGACCCAGTTTAAATTCAAATTCATCTTCCCAGCACTGAAGTACCCCTTTAACATTAACAATTAATGTAAACAAAGTATAATTAGTAAGGTTTGATGTAATATTAAGCGATCGTTAGATTTAATCGTCGCAATTTATTGCAATGCTTTTTTCCCTTAGTTGGTCAGAACAAAAGTGGATGTTTGCAACTTCAGATGACATTCTTATGTTGGTCATACTTTCGAATAGCCTAGAAATCTAGACGCACCCTAGCGGCAGCAAATTTAATCTACCAGCGAGTGTCGTCTAGCAACTCTCAATACCCTTCTGAGCTGTGTTCCCCTAACTCTTGCCAGGCCAATCAGATCGTGTATAGCATCGGTGGGCGGGGCCATAAGGACGATGGCCGAGTTGTGTTTGCGTACTTCTAGTAAACAGAAACTGCCGAACGGCGGTCTTTCGAATCAGCTTTGACCGTGACTCTGGAAGACTTGGAGTTAAGGTTTTCTCTGAGAAAAGAAGAAAGAACGGCACTGAAGTCATTCTTAAGAAGGGAAGATGTGTTCGGAGTTTAGCCGACTGGATACGGCGAATGTTTAATCGATCAACAAGCTCTGTTTCACCTTCGTTGCTCTGGTTGATGTAGCGCTATCATATCGCGTTCAGAGGGAGTTTGAAAGACAAACGTTTATCCGCCCCTCGGATTGAGCCCCTTCTATGGTGAGTTTCCAGACCCAACATCTTGATGTGGGTCTGGCTTGTCAGGCTAACTTTCGAACAGTAGAGTCTATGATTTCAAATGACAGTATCCACACCGGCGCGGTGACTGACAGCCGCACATTCTCCTTTAAAACATTGGATTCATCCACGCTGTGCCGTGCTTAGGCACAACTAACGTGAAGTTGATAATTCTGTGAATAACTGCAATTGCAGATTTCTATCAGAGATGGTGACAAAAAAGGAAAAACTACAGACTGCAGCTTTAAAGACTTAATTGGCTTTTCAAATTTAAACATTTTTATATTTTTATCTGGTCTAGGCTACAACATGCCCTGATATTAATGTTCTAAAAAAAAAAAAAAGCTTACATTTAATCTTGGTTGATTAAAAAATCTAATACCACATTATTAAAATCTAAATAACTGTATTATTAAATGGACCTGAGCTCACATTGTAGCAAAGTTCATAATAAGGAAGAAGGAGGTGGAAACCGGCAAACTTTTAAAAAACGTTAATCAAATAAATAAACAAAAAACGAAAGTAACACGGGCAGCCTCTTACAAACGACTGCCACGCACACACATAATAAAACATTAACAAAACCATAAAATAAAGTCCAGGCCCTGTCCTCTCTCGTCCTTTACTAGTGTCGCTCGTCCTTATCGCCCGCATCTGCCGAATCTGGCAGATTGTTTTGATAGCAGCTGGATCTGAAATATGTGTCAGCGTAATGGAGGCAAGCTAATGAGAACTGTGCAGGTAATCTTCCGTTATTTCAAGATGCTCACTTCGTCTAGTGGCCAATGGAAAATTACGCAGCATTTAGCCTAATCGTTAGAGCGTCAGACTCCCGTGCAGAAAATAACCGAGTTCGAGCCCCGCTCGGAGCGGGCAGTGTGAATTTATATCAACATTCACTCAGTTTTGTCTTTAGTGATTTTGCCTTCAAAAAAATACAGCAGCGTTTTAGCAGCAATGTTTTATTTTGGCATAAATTGAAAGCTTTCAATTTGAAAAATTCTGAAAGACATTCAAGAGTCTGTGGAATAGATCGCTAGACACACCTCTAAAAGAGCCGTCATGAAATGTCATTATAAAACGAACAGTGAACCATTGAAACGTTTGCCTATATCGCGGGGCGTCAGCACCAACACGTTAATAATAACAACTCAAATTCAGCTTCCTTTTTATCAAAAAATATTGACAAGAACCAGCAAAAAGGTGCCATGCTTCGTCTTGTGGTGCCGACTGATTCTTTTATTTGTGACAACTTCGTTGCAGATTAGACACACCAGCTTTGTATTCACAAAACCAGGTAGGATGCATACAGTCTTCCCATTCTTGTTTGTCCTGTTTTCACTGTTAACTTTCCTCTTTAGACTCCTCTTTAGTGCTATCTTAAATGTTAACATCACTCTGCACTCGATGTAATAATCGTTTAGCCTACCTCCAAAACGCAAACGATTGCAAAAAAAAATGCAGTTTACTACGTGAGGATGCCAAGGAATAATTCTGAGCGTAAAAATATGCTACGTGACGTCAAATAACAAGCAAATTAAAATACATTTATAATTCACAATATGGAAAGTGGAAATAATAAAACATCGTTCGTTAAGAGCAATCAAACATGCCAATAACGGGCTTATTCAAATCCTCTTTTATGTTTTGAGTTATTTTTATTTATTTATTTATTTAAATAATTGTTATAATTATATAAATTAAATAATTTAAATTATCCCATGACTATATTCTGGCCTGCCATCTAGTGTCGATTATTTTTTTTTGCCCCATGGCCAAATATACTTGCCAACTCCTGCCGTATAACATAATAAAAGCTACTTGAAAATTTGATGATGCTACATGCCCATTAGAATACGCCTAGTCTCAGCCTCTGATGTCTTGCCCCAGATGTTGTTAAAATGCCTGACTGATTCCTAATTCTATCCTTATCTAAAACATGGCAGTTCAGGAAGTTTATAAGAAGATTATTCTTTTGAGGTGCTTTAGAAGCACTGCATGGCGAATTTAGCATCAGTTCCTAGTCCTTTGGTTATAATGTTCAAATCTTTTCTTGTGATCTTGCACATAATTAGCTGTAATTGTTATACATTAAAGGGGTGATGAATTGAGAAATCAACTTTCCCTTGAGCTTTTGATACAGTGCCTTGCGAAAGTATTAAGCCCCATTGAACTTTGCGACCTTTTGCCACATTTCAGGCTTCAAACATAATGATATGAAACTGTACGTTTTTATGAACAAGTGGGACACAATCATGAAGTGGAACAAAATTGATTGGATATTTCAAACTTTTTTAACAAATCAAAAACTGAAAAATTGTCCGTGCAAAATTATTCGGCCCCCTTAAGTTAATACTTTGTAGCTCCACCTTTTGCTGCGATTACAGCTGTAAGTCGCTTGGAGTATGTCTCTATCAGTTTTGCACATCGAGAGACTGAAATTTTTGCCCATTCCTCCTTGCAGAACAGCTCGAGCTCAGTGAGGTTGGATGGAGAGCGTTTGTGAACAGCAGTTTTCAGTTCTTTCCACAGATTCTCGATTGGATTCAGGTCTGGACTTTGACTTGGCCATTCTAACACCTGGAAATGTTTATTTTTGAACCATTCCATTGTAGATTTTGCTTTATGTTTTGGATCATTGTCTTGTTGGAAGACAAATCTCCGTCCCAGTCTCAGGTCTTTTGCAGACTCCATCATGTTTTCTTCCAGAATGGTCCTGTATTGGGCTCCATCCATCTTCCCATCAATTTGAACCATCTTCCCTGTCCCTGCTGAAGAAAAGCAGGCCCAAACCATGATGCTGCCACCACCATGTTTGACAGTGGGGATGGTGTGTTCAGGGTGATGAGCTGTGTTGCTTTTACGCCAAACATAGCGTTTTGCACTGTTTCATCTGACCAGAGTACCTTCTTCCACATGTTTGGTGTGTTTCCCAGGTGGCTTGTGGCAAACTTTAAACAACACTTTTTATGGATATCTTTAAGAAATGGCTTTCTTCTTGCCACTCTTCCATAAAGGCCAGATTTGTGCAGTATACGACTGATTGTTGTCCTATGGACAGAGTCTCCCACCTCAGCTGTAGATCTCTGCAGTTCATCCAGAGTGATCATGGTTCCTCTTGGCTGCATCTCTGATCAGTCTTCTCCTTGTATGAGCTGAAAGTTTAGAGGGACGGCCAGGACTTGGTAGATTTGCAGTGGTCTGATACTCCTCCCATTTCAATATTATCGCTTGCACAGTGCTCCTTGGGATGTTTAAAGCTTGGAAAATCATTTTGTATCCAAATTCGGCTTTAAACTTCTCCACAACAGTATCTCGGACCTGCCTGGTGTGTCTTCATGATGCTCTCTGCGCTTTAAACGGACCTCTGAGACTATCACAGTGCAGGTGCATTTATACGGAGACTTGATTACATTTACATTTAATCATTTAGCAGACGCTTTTATCCAAAGCAACTTACAAAAAAGGGTAGAGCAATAGAAGCAACGAAACAAACAAGGCCAGCAACCTGTAAGAGCTGTAAGAAATCTCAATTAATTAGCACAGTACACAATTTTTTTTTTTTTTTTTTTTTTTAATAGCCAGCTACAACAAAAACTCACGTACGCAAAATACAGAACACTGGATTTTGATAGCTATGATAACAACCCATTAGGACTAAGGCTGATGCCCCAACTGTTGTCGTTAATGCAGATTCAGTGGCCCAATGGGTTGGTTTTGTATGGCATTCTAGCTAAACGCGCAGCAATAACCATCTACAACAAAAACTCACGTACGCAAAATACAGAACACTGGATTTTGATAGTTATGATAACTATGTAACATACCCGCCTGAAGGCACAAATCCGGATGAGAGACGTAGATATGATCCAGGAGTGTGCGCTTTTTGGTCGTTGCTGTGGTGATCAGTAAGTGATTACACACAGGTGGATTCTATTTATCATCATTAGTCATTTAGGTCAACATTGGATCATTCAGAGATCCTCACTGAACTTCTGGAGAGAGTTTGCTGCACTGAAAGTAAAGGGGCCGAATAATTTTGCAAGCCCAATTTTTCAGTTTTCGATTTGTTAAAAAAGTTTGAAATATCCAATCAATTTCGTTCCACTTCATGATTGTGTCCCATTTGTTGCTGATTCTTCACAAAAAAATTACAGTTTTATATCATTATGTTTGAAGCCTGAAATGTGGCAATAGGTCGCAAAGTTCAAGGGGGCCGAATATTTTCGCAAGGCACTGTATATAAAAGGTCATGGTAATATAAGAATATCATCTAATTTTCAGAGCTGAAAACTTCCTTGTTAGTCAAAGTAAAGCTTTTATTGATACAGGGCCCAGAAAATTATCAATGTCAGATATCTTGATATCAATGTGCCTCATCTTGAAGTCATCGTGTGGCAAAAACACTTGTCTAGCTATCACCAGACCAAACTCAATTTAAGATTGAACATTGGTCTGAGGAGTCTGCTGTATTTTCTCCTGAACAAGAGGTGTGATGAACAAGCATTATTTGAATGAATCTGTAAGCAATTGGATAGTCCTTCAAACAATCACACTACAAGAGGTATGATCAACAGGGAACGACCCATCGCTTCTCTATCCGTCATCGTGTTAAACTCACCAATAGCACGAAAAGAAGATGATAAGCCAGTCTGTGATTGGTTCCTGCAAAATTGTAACAGAAGCAGTAGAATCAGGTAAACCCGGCAGATCAGGCTGGGTTTACCCAATCTAGCGAAACACTGCCTATACAGAATAATAAGGACGTCTAATTCAGTAGCCCCACCCTCCGACTCATAGAGCTGTTCAGAGCCAGCAGCAATAAAAATGCCGAAGAAAATAGCAAGATATTGCTATTATTTTTAACCCCAAAAAGTTCAAACGTCAGCTCATCAAACCATCGCTACATATAAGCTTCCTTCGGATCCTATTATTAGGAATGTGTGGTTGAACTTTATTTTTAATTAAATTCCAGCTCACATGGGGAAGACTGGTTTTGCAGACATATTAAAATTAAAACACGATTTCAAAACAGTCCCTCCCTCGTGAACTGACAGGGAAGCAGAAGCTCATTAAATATGCAAATCTTATCCAATCCTAGCTGTGGGCGTTTACTTCCAAGCCTTCAGTGCGGCACGCCCATCAAAACCCAGCGTTCACATTTCTAGATCACACCAAATTAAAACCGTCTCATTTCACTGTACCTTGCTGCTTTCACTTTATATAATCTCAAATAGTTGCTTAATGAGTTGCAAGGTTTGCCTGTATTCCTACATAAATTGCTCTTAAAATTTGAAAAACTATGGCACAATAATATACAAACAACTGCATGAACAAAAACAAGCACACCAACAAACACATCATGTCTTTGTTGAATTCATTGTGGAAACATTCACCGTGCAGGGTAGAAAACGTGAATTCCTAGGCTAGTGACCTCCACGAAAGATGTTGAAAATTAGTCACATGACCTGGATCCTTGTAAATGTGATGAGATTGGCAGGGTTGCTTTAAGCCTTACACTATAAAAGCACACATTTCGAATGGCAGCTAATGAGTCATGGAAACCGCTGGAGCATGTTAACATCTATATTGACGTGTCTGTGATGCTTTAAACACCCTGTAGACAGATGAAACCAATTGTTACAACATGTGTGGTGTGAAGACACAGAACACCAACATTTAAGCCTCTTCCCTGTTGAAAAGTAGGTTTGGGCCCTGGACAGCTTGCTGTTATTGGTTTATCAGCATAGTCTGCAGGAGTATAAAAAAAACAATGACCCAATTCATGCCTTCTGGTGTGGCTCATCCGGATTTAACTTCAAATGAGATGCTTTAGCACTGAAACTGAAGAGTGGTTCAAAACTGCTTCTGACCATTGTGCACATCTGATCCACAATTACAGGAAACATTTGATGGAGGATGTTAATGCAGGATTTACAGACTTTCCATCCTGCTCAGTGACTGTTTACACACTACACTTAACCAAGGGTCATCTTCTTTCTGAGGAAGGTTTTGCACTTGTAATTTAGAAGAATGGTTAGCACCACTTTTTACCCCGCATTGCATTGCCAAACCTCTACAGTATAAAACGATGTGGTGTTAGAATGTTACAACTAGATGCTTAGCAAAATACAGCCAATAGTGTGACTCATATTCAAGAGCTTTGGGCTATCGTAGTTTCAGCTTTGAGGGAAAAAACTGTCAAATGTTGCCTGAAAACATAACAACTGGATAAAGAAGAGACCATGTCATTCTTATATTTTATAGTCTTAAAAAAAGTTCAATGTTTGCGTGTTTTAAGCATACTTTGTGCCCCTGTGTCCTAGCCTGGATGCCAGCCTAATTTAGCCCCGCCCACAACATTTTTAGGCCGGGCGGTTCGGTCTGGACTCGATCCATAGAGGAGTAATTATCTCCGAACAGAAACGGTTCGGACCAATGAAATCATCAGGGCGGGCTTTAGATGATGATGGACAGATGATAAACAGTAACATAATCATCACGTCATCAAAGAGGCTTGGATTATATTTGGTCGAATCCTAAACGGAGAACTTGTTTGTATCTGCATTCACCTTCACAATTTCTCTCAGAAATGATGATCATGTTGGGTAAGTAGTCTGTGTATCATTAAATTATTGTTTTTTTTTTTTACATCACCGGCAAAGATCGTTTATTCCAGCGCGCGTGCAGACAGGGTTGCCAAGTTTTTACAATAAAACTCGCCAACTACTAACCCGAAACAATAGCTTTTCGAGGGGGTTCTCCGGGGAAAAAAGGCGTTTGGGGGGGGGGGGGGGGGGGGGGTAAAATGTGTGTTATTTTGGCAAGGTTGCCTACTAAAATTCGCACTCATGGCTCTATATATCACATAATAGTCGCTTCAACCCGCGGACATAGAAAACAACCCGCAGAAAAAAACGCGGACTTGGCAACACGGTTCAGTTGTGCTCTGTTGACATTTGACAATGCTGCGTCGCTTCGTTGCTCTGATTGGTTGTAGGTCTATCCAATTGAGGTCTTTCCTGGTTCGGTTGAAACCCGCCATACTCACATAACAACGCCCCAATAAACAGCCCAATGGAGCAGTTTCAAACTCATATTCTGACTAGAAATGAGTATGACCACATCAGGCTACCTGTCCCCCCCACCCCCCCACCCCACTTTTGAGTCACATTTTAATGAAATCCAAGTAAATGCATCACTGTCCTTTTTCCTATTGTGTGAAAATTGAAATGGTAAATGTCAAGGAAAGAAAATAAGTTTAAATGGGTGACTAAAAGGCAGCCTTTAGTGTTTATTTGCAGTATACAGAGATGCACAACCCCATACTTCTTCATACCTGTGATGGAATTTCCCTTTACAGTGTGTTCAGAAAAAATTGTTTTGCATTCAGTCAGCTTCCATGGAAGTAACAAAAGACCAGAAATCGAGGGCAAGCCCAGTCTGTGTCCTGATTACCTCAGAATAACACTATTTCCCCTGTAGTAAACTGTAACTGCGAAAGAATGAGTCTTTGGAGGATCTGTTTGGTTTGTTAATTGGACATGTTTGCATTAGCGTTTAATGCTCTCTTTTACTTGTAAAATTGTTTCTTAACACTGCTATACAGACACTAATAATATGGGAAAAAAAGAACATTAGGTTCAACATTATATATTAAAGGGTTAAAAAGGGCTTTCAATAAAAAAAAATCACTGCCTATTTTTCAACGTGAAAGTAAGGTGTTTTCTGTGAATGTGCGAGACTGCTGTAGCAAAATAACGAGAAGAATTTATCAAGTGCAGTAAACTGTAAAACACTGTGCTAAAAAATTAACACTGTTAAAATATGGTAAGAAATACCTGTCTGCAATATCATGCAGCTTAACATGCTGTTTGTACAGCTAAAAATAACTGGAATTTAATGAAACTGGAAACCAGACATGTGGAAATTACAAGTGGCTCACTTTTACCAAAAAATAAGGTGGCTACAGTAGAAAGAAAGAGAAATAGAAATCAGTGCTACCTGACTAGAGAAAACTCAGAGAATTTTTTTGTCTTCCCTTGCTAAATAGGTAGGAAAACTTCAATGCACTTTGTATGTTGTTGAGGCTTCTTCCACCAGTCCGCTATGGATACGCTTAACCAGAGTCAAAAAGCGCCTGGCTTTAGTAGGGAATGCTTTCATTAACAGTAATGGTGTGGACTTGTATCAAGTGTGGGTATCTGAAGATTGACGTAATAAGTGTGGTGAAAGGTTTGAACGTGCTGAAAGGTAGGGCTGTGGAGAAAGATCTTTATCATTTGTCTCAAAAGCAATTAGAGTATGGGTATGGTTATGGGATAGTTTCTGTTGTAGCAATTCACCTTTTTGCATGCTTGTTACTACACCCTACAGCTATCCCTGTTTCACTTGTATTGTTCCTAGGTGCAAGAATTCAAAGAGTAAACATTTAGCGGCAGTGATTTACAGTTCCAGTTAAGAAGCCAGCATGCAGGCAGCGGCTAAAAGTTGCAAAGAATTATAAATGCAGCGAATACCGCAATGGAAAATCTTAAGTCAACATTTCAAATTAGGTGACAACGAACACAGTATTTTAGGCCAAATGGAGAGGTGAAATTGAAAGAAAATACCGTTCTGTCATTCCTGCCCAACCCTGGATGCAAATGCTAATGCACATACACATTAAAAAACTGTTGCCAGTTTTACCATAATGCTGTATAAAGAGTAGACAAAGTATGGTAGTTTTCAGTGATAAACCTTTACCCGTACTAATAAATGTTCTTATAACCCTGTTAAAGTATTGATAAATCAGTTGATTATTACAAAAAAATTTAACATATAAAAAAGATGGGATTACTTCAAAGGAGAAGCATTAACAAACAAGCTAGATAGCTGAAGACAAATTTAAGTGCCAACTGTGTAATTACAAATGTAACTACAGAAATTAATTACAGACGTAATTACATGCAGGTATTTTTAAAATGTAAGTACAATGTAAAAACATGTATATACACAATTGCAAGTGTATTGTATCAAACGATTAATTACAGTGTTAGTGCATAGTAGTTAAGGCCACCTAATATAAAGTGGGTCCGTTTAATCTATCAACTAGCTCTGCTTCTGCTCTGGTTGGTTGTAGCTGTATCCAATTGCGTGCAGAGGGAGTTTGAAAGAGAACCATTTATCCCACCGCTCGGATTGAGTCTTGTCAGTGGTAAGTTCCCAGACCCAACATCTTGATGTCAGGCTGCCGGTGAGCATTTTCAGGTTAAAAATAACAACCTCTGGTCTCTGTGAATACAGTAAGAGACAATGTCAGCTTTAGTTACATTTACATTCAGAAAGTTAATTTGCAAACACGCATTATAAAGTGCTGTACTTGCGTGTTCTGGATATGAAGTTGGATCATAAAGAGTTGGATTTGATCAATCTTTGAGAAGCAACTTTTGTGCATTTACTAAACTCCTTCATTTACTGAACAGTTATAAAGTTTAAATAGATGAAACATTTTATGACTTGCTGCTCTAGTCTACTTTTGCCATGGTCTTAGAACTGTTACACCGTTGTCGCTTGCAAAAACAAAATGGTAGTGCTGTGGGTGGAAACGTGCACATGAAAGGGCGGTTATGTTATAATAAGATCACCTTCCTACATCGCTAGGGAAGCGAAATCTGAGCCGCTCGCTTTTTTCCCATTCTTTCAGAGAAAGTCAGATTTTAATGATATGTCTCCCTTAATTTAAGCAGATGATCGTGTGGGGGCGTGTCTGAGTGTGAAGTGATGTTAGAGCATACCATCTATAACATGTACATGTACGTACATGGTAGTTAAAGACACCACACAAAGGGTGACATTTAAATTTCACCACATAATAGAGTTCCTGTAACACACTATTCATCCAAACACATTCATCCAAACACATAATGGTCATCCATTAAATATTTTTGAATGAGGCAGTTCATTTACTATAGATACGTGATTTGAACTAGAGGAAAGATGATGCATGCTGGATTATTCAGCATCTGTCCGATGTGTAAGATCTTGTTTATCTTCATTTTATGTCATCACTGTATGAATTCCTGAACTATCTTTGCTCTAGGAAGTGCAGACGATGCCAACATGATAATAATTTTGTTTTGTCTTTGATATGACGTCTCTCCAAAAAGAGAGCTGAATTGCCTTCCTAGCTAAAGCCTTTGCTTTATAAAACGGTTGAACCATTCAAAGTCATTTGTTTAAATATTCCACTGAAATTAATCGATTAAACAGTGAGGAATGTATTATGACTCAGAGGAAAGGCGACCCCCTGTCATGGTTGAACTGGAATGAGTAGTCTTCCGAGTCAAGATCAAGAAAAAAGGATAGAGTGAATCAATAAGTGAATCATATTGGATCAGATAGGTTTCCAGCTTTCCACGTAAAAGGGAACTCAAGAAAATAAACTATATGTCTGTGACTAGCAGACGTCACCCAAGACTTTTCTGGTGTTGGGTATAGTATACAAAATTCTGTCATGAAACTCTAGATGGCGTACACTGATTGGTCCTTAACTCCAGTTGTGTTAGCGATCGCATCATTGTCGACATAGTGCAGCTGACCGGTGATTGGTCACTGTGGCACCAGCAACCAATGAGCTCACTGCTCAATTTTCAAATACATGGCATTGTTTGTTGTTAGCAGCAGTCTGCAGCGCGTTTTCAGAAACCCTCCACCTTCCCTAACTGCGCCTTTATTCAGTAGATCTGCTGCAGGTTATTTCATGTATGTTAACTTAGCAGATCTATTTCGCCAAGACTTCAATACATTTACATTGCCATATCTATTATCATGCCAATCTCAGTCTCCGTAAGAGTTGTGATGACAGAACTAAATCTGTTCTGAAGATGCAATTGGATTAAAAATATGAACATAAACATATTCTGAATGAGCCATTTAATGTACATAAGTATATTTGTAATATTGTGCTAGTGTGCAAGAGTCTGTCTGATCAACATAAAGCAACAAATCACTTTTTTATATGAACTGGATCATGCAATTATAACAAAATTACCAGTTGACTGGTAAGGGATGAATGAATACAATTTTTTTAATTCAATTTGTGGTAGTCTGCACAAAACGGAAAACACTAAAGAAATTGTAGAAAACCGTGTACATGTTGTAATCAGAATTTATGTCAGTACAAAATAAATAAATAAAATTGTTTCATATAAAGCAAAAAAAATTAAGCAGTTTATACACTGTACATGGAATGTTTTTTGGTAATTTGGCACCATTTAGATTATGACGTTCTAGCCATTCAGGGAAGTGGAAGTGGTGATATCATTCGGCACGTGCACTTTTGTGTGCGATGTGCATCCCACAGTCAGTAAACGTGAGTGTAGGCACTTTATTTGGGGTCCTTATCTCAGACTAAAACATTTACTGCATTTCTGATGTTAAAGGCTAAAAGAATTGTGATATCACAGGGCTTCTGATAATCACTGATCTTTTGTCTCCCTGTGTGCGCCATTTCAGTACAAGTGTCAAAGTGCTCGAAGAAACTCCAGTGGCAACGACAATGATTGTGAGGTGAGACTGTGTGTGTGTGTGTGTGTGTGTGTGTGTGTGTGTGTGTGTGTGTGTGTGTGTGTGTGTGTGTGAGACTGTCTGCATGTCCCTCTGTTTGAGTGCAACTGTTTTAATGGGTTTCCACAATCATTAAAAACCTGAGAGTATGTCAGAGAATTGTATAATTGTGATATTTAGGCCAGGTAAAGTGAGGGAAATGTATAAGAAATTCACTCTATGCACCAAATGACCCACCCTGAGATAGGAGTGATCTCAATCTAATATTGGTTCAACTATCTTCTAAGCATCAGACTAGTTATAGTATACATTTGTTCCATTGCCCTCTATGTTTGATACCATTCTTATTTTAATGAAAATGTTTCATTCTACATCCACCACAGAAATGTATATAGTCATAAATGTAAATTTTTCTAGCTATGCTCAGCTTCAATAATATTTTATCAGCTACAAATCTGCTATTTTGTCAGTGCTGTCTATTGTGTTTTGGAAGTTCATTGGTGAAACCTTGGTTTTTGTAGCCTTGTTTCATTCTGTAGAAGTACATTATTACGTTCACAGGGTGTCATCTTGTAAAAACATCTCGGTCAAAAGAAACTGAATCCATTTTGAAATTCAGGATTTTTTCATTATTGTTTGCTGTGTTTACATACGGAAACAGTTTTTCCAACATGGCAATGTCTGTTGTTACAGGAGGGAATGCGGTCTAATGACTTCACCACAACTCTTACAGTCTTTGGCCTGAAACCAAGATCAGGTAAATCTTTAGAGCCCATTTACACTTGTCACTTAATGCTTGTTTACTGATCAGATAGCTATACGGTCTGTTTCATTTACTCCTGGCCACATTGTGTTCCCGCAAATTAATATAAATCCGTAAATGACGTAAATGAGTTTGCGTCACCGAATGCAACAAATATGCACTGCAATTTATTTGTCATCGCTGTGTTGAGCTTTCAGGGTGTGACGCTGAAATTTGCATTTAATTTGCGGAGATTTGCACGGCATTAGCTAATCAGTGCAAACAAATAAAGATAGATTAATGTAAGAGATTTTCCTATTTAAAATAGTTCATAGCAATCACACCTGAAACACGGAAGCATCATGTCTGATATCGGCTTTGAAGCACTTTACTATATTAAAGGAGTGCTGGAAAGATGAATCTGTATTTAAACTGGGTCATTAATGTGGTAGAAATTATTTTTGAATTTGGTGCTTTCTAGACTAAGAAAAGACTCATGTCTCATGGGGATGAAAGACAACAATTCCCAGAATGCTTCGCTGCCCTACGAGGCTACTCCCAAAGCCACCATTACTAGATTACTGAATCACTTTCACTTTCCCACCCAGAGTCCTGCAACGGGCAGCATAAAAGTGGCTAAAACGGGTGGATTGTGACATTTATAAAATTCACGGGCGGGGATGCGGGCGGATAGTAGCGCGGATCGGCGGATGAAAAATATGTGCAATATTTCTGTGGCAAAGTGAACGAGAGAGAGAGAGAGAGCAAGAGCGAGTGAGCGAGACCGGGGCGTGATTGTGAATGAGCGTCACTTGCGAGCCACACCAGTCTCGAGTCCTCTGAGAGAGCTCGAAAGCATATAAGGACGAGAGATCACCAGACCTGGATTTGACTTTGAGTTGTGTTTACGTTTTATTGTGTGTGTGCGCGTGGCAGATGTCCATGAGGGGCTGCCCACGTTACTTTCGTTTTGTTTGGTTAAAGTCTTTTAAATGTTCGCCGGTTCCCGCCTCCTTCTTCCCCCATCGAACATTTTGTTCGTCACCACCACTGCGACATTGAAACTTTTGTTGATGCCTCTCGTATCGCAGATGGAGCGAGCGTTGTAGGAGTAGAAATGGATGAAGTAAAAGTAAAGTTGATGAGTGGAGTAGCTATATGAAATTGTTGACAATGAGTCTTTAAAGGCACTTTTGCCTGTTTCATTAGCCCATTCATGACGCTGTTGATGTTGATAAAAAATAAAGCATTTTAATTTGAATGTTTTGGCGTGTGTGATTTATCACGGGTCGGGTAACGGGCCAAATATTAACGGGTCTGGGCAGGTGCGGATTTAATTTTGATATTGTCACGGGTCACGGGTCGGATCTGGTGCTAAACCTTGCGGGTAAGGGCGGGGGCGGGTCTCCAAAAAATGGACCCGTGCAGGATTCTGCTCCCACCACAACCGCGTTCATTTTCATAAAATCTGTTCAGTTAGAGAACAGACACTACAATTAAAAACTGAACGTGTCTGTTCAATATAATGTGTCGTAGCCGCTGAGGGAGTGTCACAGCCCAAACGCTGCAGGAGTCAGATTACGTTGACAGTCATGGACGAGCTCGTGTCGTGATGAGAGCTGAGGTAAACGCGACCGCGCTCACGGCATAGATTCACAGCGCATGTTCAGTCTGGCGTGTTTTCAGTTCATACCATTGGAAGCTTAACTTTCATAGGAATTAATTTGAGAAGTTGAAACACTCCTTTTGCTCCGCCGGCCGCACCGTTTACATGAATGCCTGCAGCTGCACAATCATTCTAATATACTCCAGGATTTCTACTGATACAAAGCCATATGCTAATCGCTGAAGTAACCCTTTAATATAATTCATTAAAAAAATATTATCTTAGTTTAATGTGAACGTAGAGGTCAAGAACAGCATTTCTTTGGAAAGATATCATTTTGAAATGAGGTCTTGAACTTCAGTAATACCAAGGTTTGTAGAAATAGGGGGTATTTCTTTGTCTTTTTTTCATTACTTTGCAATTCAGTGGAAAGCGCAGGCCTGTGCTTCCTGTCTCCATACCTAAGCTGTTTGTTATCAGTCTCTACATTGCTTCTCTTATCATTTGAGTCAGTTTAATTTTTGACATCATCATCAAAAAATGTTTAATATTGAAAATATCTTGTGCTCTGAGTCCCACCAATAGCTGCTGCAGAGGTGGTGCTGCTGTGTGAACAATCATCCACCATTAATCATCCCATTTTGATATGTTTAACATCTGCATAATACAGCATAAAGATATCAACAAAACTAATCGAAACATGCTTATCTATATTTTTTGTTCATATAAATTAGGCCTTGTACTTTAGGCCTTGAGGAATCGAGAAATGATGTTTAGGCCTTTTAATGTCCATGTATATCTAATGTAATTTCGTCCAGTGAATAACTGTCTGTCTTGAAGAGAAATACCATAAACAGCTGAAACCATTTGAAACAGTAAAGTCTATATCTGAGGTCAGTACATTTCATTACTGATTGTCAGATTAGCATGAACAAACTAGATCTTTGAAGGGCAGCTTTGGAAGACCTCCAAACTTCATCTGTTATAAGCTAATGTTCATGAACTGAAAGCAAACACTGAGTGACCAGGTTTACACAGTGTGCTGATTCATAGATTTACCAGACTCAAAGATCAGATAGTTTAGTTCATAAAGGAAAGCGAAAGCTTAAATTAAGAAAAGCATGATGATGATGATGATGATAATTACTCTGTGTTTACTACTCAGCCTTCTCCCGGGGAAATCGTCAAGACTTTAGCTCCACAGACCCGAGCTTTACCATGAGGAGAAAGATGGAGCACCTCAGGGAGGAGATGGAGCAGATCAGACTCCTACGGCAGGTAAGAATTCCACCACAAACCCTTTGGCATATTTTACAAAGTTAAAAGTACAAGCAACAATGCTTGATTCAAATTTCTAGGGTAAGCCAAGTGAAATTATTTAAATACACTCACAAACAGGTTCTGTTTTTTAACAGTATATATCATAAATTTAGCCTAGATGTTTATATTGGTTGAAATTCTCTTTAATTTATTGTTAGTTTTTTTTAATCCACTTTTCATAACATTGATAGTCTTCTGTATTAGCTGCTCTGTTTCTACTTGTCTCTCATCAATCGTAGTAACTGTTCTTGTTGAGTCAAGATGTAAGAAACAAAAGATCTGTTTCAGGCTATAATTAATACCATGTAATCAGACACTCAGGAACAAACATTTCCTATTCAATTCTGTGGAAAGGAATGAAGAAGATAAAACATTGAATCACTGTTTATATGAAGTAAAACCACTTATTGATGTATGCTTCAGATGTGAGGAGCGTTATTTGAGTCACTGCCTAGGTGCCTTATTGTATAGGGTTGCCTTTATAAATGTCATTATATTTACAGTATGTTTACTGTCAATTTAATAAGTCTTTACTGAATAAAATGAATAATTTCTTTCCAAAAAAGAAACAAGTTCTAACTGACCACAAACTTTTTACCTGTAGTGTATAATGTTACAAAAGCTTTCTATTTCAGATAAATGCTATTCTTTTGAACTTTCTGTTCATCAAAGAATCCTGGAGAGAAAAAAATACACTGCTGTTTTCAACATTGATAATAATAAGAAATGTTTCTTGAGCAACAAGTAGTAGTGAATAGTGATGCTGAAAATTCAGCTTTGCCATCACATGAATAAATTACATTAAGGTTTATTTAAAGGTGTAATGAACTGGTTTTAAAAAAAAAATTATACTGTTGTCTGAGGTCAACATATGATGTTTGCATGTTTTTTACATTCAAAAACATCATAATGAATAAGTAATAAGGACCCTGGTTTTGAGGCTCTATCCTGCAACGCTTGTCGTGCAATGCATGTCAGCACCGTAACTCAGTTTGAGCGTTCCAAAACAAAGACAAAGATTGGTAACTGCTGTTACGGTGTTCTGCCTTGGTTTCTCTTGGGCTTTTGGAAGTTACTGTTAAGACAATCCATAATTTTCTCGAAAAAACTACGGAATTGACTAACAATATTTATCCACATGATAAAGGAGGTTTTGAATGTCCCAAAAATGTCAACTCATTTTCGACCAAAAACGTTACGACCTTTTGCCTTTGCTCGGCAGAATAGATTTATATCAAACTGTATCAGTGGAATACTATCACACATAAAAAACATTTTTACTCACATTAATGTGTTCCTTCATTCATTCATGTAATCTCATCCTGTCTGCAAATCCAGTCATATCAAAAGCTCAAGAGAAAGTTTATTTCTCAATTCATGACCGAACAGATGGCCGAACAGCCGGTGCCAGGGTGTAGTGTCTGACAAACAAACAAAAACTAAAGCTTTAAAACTATAAAGATTGACTACTGCTTGTGGATTCAGATAAAGTGTATTATGACTTGAACCATCAAGTTATCATTTAAAGGAAAAAAGAAAAAGAAAAAGAGCGTCTAATAATGCCAAAAGCAAATCAAAGACGAGGCGAGTTATCGGATACCGCGCCAGCAAACCAAACCTGCCTGGAGGGAAAGGGCGCTGGGAGCGCCGATAATACTTCAGAAATACTGAAAGAACTCAAATTATTTCGAATTGAAACGGCTGGAAACTTTGGTGTGCTGAGGAAGGAGGTGAGCGACATCAAATTAAATCTGGAAGATTTAAAAACAAGGGTGACTGACGCCGAACAGAGGATTGCGGACAACGAAGACCGTAATATGGATCTGACTAAGGTGCTGTTTAATGTGATGCGTAAACAAAAGTACCTTGAGGAGAAGTGTGAGGGTCTGGAAGGCCGTTCACGGAGAAATAATTTAAGAATTTACTCTGTACCGGAGAAAACAGAAGGAAGTAATATGATTGAGTTTATAGAAAAGCTTATTCGTGAACAGCTTAATATCCGGGAAGAGATTTACATTGAAAGGGCGCATCGCGCCGCAGTAACAGGTGTCTCCAAGGGACGTGTCGCGGACTTTACCAGATCAATCATCGTTTGTTTCCGTAGTTTTAAGGAGAAACAACGAGTGTTACATGCTGCATGGTCACTAAAGGAAATTCGGATCAAGGATCAACGGATATATTTTGATGAGGATTACACCACCGAGGTTTTTAAAGAGCGCGCAAAATACAGGAGCGCAAGGAAACAACTCCAGGAGCGAAAAATCAAGTC